>NC_135819.1:24525461-24605461 GCF_964213995.1 Mustelus asterias
TTCTTTCCTGCCGCTATCAGACTTTTGAATGGACTTACCTCGGATTAAGTTGATCTTTTTCTACTCCCTAGCTGTGACGGTAACACTACATTCTGCACTCTCTTGTTTCCTTCTCTATGAACGGAATGCTTTATTTGTACAGCGCGCAAGAAATAATACTTTTCACTGTATACCAATACATGTGACAATAATAAATCAAATCAAATCCTGGTTTAGCACTAGGCTGCATCGTGGTAAACATAGAAACATCAAAACTAGAAGCAGGAATAGGTCATTCAGCCCTTCGAGCCTGCTCCGCCATTCATTATGATCATAGCTGATCATTAAATTCAATATCCTGATCCCCCTTCCCCCATATCCCTTGATCCCTTTAGCCCCAAGAGCTATATCTAATTTCTTCTTGAAATCAGGCAATGTTTTGGCCTCAGCTATTTTCTGTGGGAGTGAATTCCACACATTCATCGCTCTCTGGGTGAAGAAATTTCTCCTCACCTCAGTTCTAAAAGGTTTTATCCTCAAACAGAGTTGTCGTGATGGGAGGTTTTAATTTCCCAAATATTGATTGGAATCTCCCTAGAGTAAGGGGTGTAGATGGGGAGGAGTTTGTTAGGTGTGTTCAGGAGGGTTTCTTGACACAGTATGTAGATAAGCCTACAAGAGGAGAGGCTGTACTTGATTTGGTATTGGGAAATGAACCTGGGCAGGTGTCAGATCTCTCAGTGGGAGAGCATTTTGGAGATAGTGATCATAAATCTATCTCCCTTACAATAGCATTGGAGAGAGATAGGATCAGACAAGTTAGAAAAGTGTTTTAATTGGAGTAAGGGGAATTATGAGGCTATCAGGCAGGAAATTGGAGGCTTAAATTGGAAAGAGGTTTTCTCAGGGAAATGTACGGAAGAAATGTGGCAAATTTTCAGGGAATATTTATCTGGAGTTCTGCATAGCAACGTTCCAATGAGACAGGGAAGTTATGGTAGGTTACAGGAACCGTGGTGTACAAAGGCTGTAATGAATCCAGTCAAGAAGAAAAGAAAAGCTTACAAAAGGTTCAGGGAGCAAGGTAATGTTAGAGATCTTGAAGAGGATACGGCTAATAGGAAGGATCTTAAGAAGGAAATTAGGAGAGCCAGAAGGGGTCATGAGAAGGCCTTGGCAGGCAGGATTAAGGAAAACCCCAAGGCATTCTACAAGTATATGAAGAGCAAGAGGATAAGACGTGAAAGAATAGGACCTATCAAGTGTGACGGTGGGAAAGTTTGTATGGAACCGGAAGAAATAGCAGAGGTACTTAACGAATACTTTACTTCAGTATTCACTATGGAAAAGGATCTTGATGGTTGTAGTGCAGACTTGCAGCGGACTGAAAAGCTTGAGCATGTAGATATTAAGAAAGAGGATGTGTTGGAGCTTTTGAAAAGCATCAAGTTAGATCAGTCGCCGGGACTGGATGGGATGTACCCCAGGCTACTGTGGGAGGCGAGGGAGGAGATTGCGGAGTCTCTGGCGATGATCTTTGCATCATCAATGGAGACGGGAGAGGTTCCGGAGGATTGGAGGATTGCGGATGTTGTTCCTTTATTCAAGAAAGGGAGTAGAGATAGCCCTGGAAATTATAGACCAGTGAGTCTAACCTCAGTGGTTGGTAAGTTGATGGAGCAGATCGTGAGAGGCAGGATTTATGAATATTTGGAGAGGTATAATATGATTAAGAATAGTCAGCATAGCTTTGTCAAAGGCAGATCATACCTTACGAGCCTGATTGAATTTTTTGAGGATGCGACTAAACACATTGATGAAGGAAGAGCAGTAGATGTAGTATATATAGACTTCAGCAAGGCATTTGATAAGGTGCCCCATGCAAGGCTTATTGAGAAAGTGAGGGGGCATGGGATCCAAGGGGACATTACTTTGTGGATCCAGAGCTGGCTTGCCCACAGAAGGCAAAGAGTGGTTATAGATGGGTCATATTCTGCATGGAGGTCGGTCACCAGTGGAGTGCCCCAGGGATCTGTTCTGGGACCCTTACTCTTTGTGATTTTTATAAATGACCTGGATGAGGAAGTGGAAGGATGGGTTGGCAAGTTTGCTGATGACACAAAGGTTGGAGGTGTTGTGGATAGTGTGGAGGGATGTCAGAAGTTGCAGCGAGACATTGATAGAATGCAAGACTGGGCGGAGAAGTGGCAGATGGAGTTCAACCCAGATAAGTGTGAGGTGGTTCATTTTGGCAGGTCAAATAGGATTGCGGAATATAATATTAATGGTAGGACTCTTGGCAAAGTGTAAGATCAGAAGGATCTTGGGGTCCGAGGTCATAGGACGCTCAAAGCAGCGGTGCAGGTTGAGGCTGTGGTTAAGAGGGCGTATGGTGTACTGGCCTTCATCAATCGAGGAATTGAGTTTAGGAGTCGTGAGATAATGTTGCAGCTATATAAGACCCTGGTCAGACCACACTTGGAGTACTGTGCTCAGTTCTGGCCGCCTTATTACAGGAAGGATGTGGAAGCCATAGAAAGGGTGCAGAGGAGATTTACAAGGATGTTGCCTGGGTTGAGGAGCATGCCTTATGAGGATAGGTTGAGTGAGCTCGGCCTTTTCTCCTTGGAGAGACGAAGGATGAGGGGTGAACTGATAGAGGTGTATAAGATGTTGAGAGGTATTGATTGAGTGGACAGTCAGAGGCTTTTTCCCAGGGCTGAAATGGTTGCCACAAGGGGACACAGGTTTAAGATGCTGGGGAGTAGGTACAGAGGAGATGTCAGGGGTAAGTTTTTCACTCAGGGTGGTGGGTGCATGGAATGGGCTGCCAGCAACGGTGGTGGAGGCAGATTCGATAGGGTCTTTTAAGAGACTTTTAGATAAGTACATGGAACTTAGTAAGATAGAGGGTTATAGGTAAGCCTAGTCATCACTAAGGTAGGGACATGTTCGGCTCAACTTTGTGGGCTGAAGGGCCTGTATTGTGCTGTAGTTTTTCTATGTTTCTATGACCCCTAGTTCTGGACTCCCCCACCATTGGGAATATTCTTCCTGAATCTACCCTGTCTAGCTCTGTTAGAATTTTACATGTTTCGATGAGATCCCCCTCACTCTTCTAAACTCCAGTGAGTCTAATCCTGTTGAAGAGAAGCCAATAATAACTGGCAGATCGTTAAGGGTTTGTCAACAATGAAATTGCTTGCTGTGATCATTAAAGAGCTGCACTCCATTTTGGTGTACATCAGTTAATTTATCGACCTAACAGTAACCAACTGATTACATCATTGCTGAGGATATCGAGTGTAACTCAGGAGGTGAGTTACTCACTGCAGGATTCCCAGCCTCTGACCTGCTCTTGTAGCCACAGTATTTCTATGGCTAGTCCTGTTCAGTTTCTGGTCAATGGTAACCCCCCTCAGGATGTTGATCGTGGGGGATTCAGCAATGGTAATGACATTGAATGTCAATCGGAGATAGAACATAGAACATTACAGCGCAGAACAGGCCCTTCGGCCCACGATGTTGCACCGACCAGTTAAAAAAAAACTGTGACCCTCCAACCTAAACCAATTTCTTTTCGTCCATGAACCTATCTACGGATCTCTTAAACGCCCCCAAACTAGGCGCATTTACTACTGATGCTGGCAGGGCATTCCAATCCCTCACCACCCTCTGGGTAAAGAACCTACCCCTGACATCGGTTCTATAACTACCCCCCCTCAATTTAAAGCCATGCCCCCTCGTGCTGGATTTCTCCATCAGAGGAAAAAGGCTATCACTATCCACCCTATCTAAACCTCTAATCATCTTATATGTTTCAATAAGATCCCCTCTTAGCCGCCGCCTTTCCAGCGAAAACAATCCCAAATCCCTCAGCCTCTCCTCATAGGATCTCCCCTCCATACCAGGCAACATCCTGGTAAACCTCCTCTGCACCCTCTCCAAAGCCTCCACATCCTTCCTGTAATGTGGGGACCAGAACTGCACACAGTACTCCAAGTGCGGCCGCACCAGAGTTGTGTACAGTTGCAACATAACGCTACGACTCCTAAATTCAATCCCCCTACCAATAAACGCCAAGACACCATATGCCTTCTTAACAACCTTATCTACTTGATTCCCAACTTTCAGGGATCTATGCACACATACACCTAGATCCCTCTGCTCCTCCACACTATTCAAAGTCCTCCCGTTAGCCCTATACTCAACACATCTGTTATTCCTACCAAAGTGAATTACCTCACACTTCTCCGCATTAAACTCCATCCGCCACCTCTCGGCCCAACTTTGCAACCTGTCTAAGTCTTCCTGCAAACTACGACACCCTTCCTCACTGTCTACCACACCACCGACTTTGGTGTCATCAGCAAATTTGCTAATCCACCCAACTATACCCTCATCCAGATCATTAATAAATATTACAAACAGCAGCGGCCCCAAAACAGATCCCTGAGGTACACCACTTGTAACCGCACTCCATGATGAATATTTACTATCAACCACCACCCTCTGTTTCCTATCCGCTAGCCAATTCCTGATCCAATTTCCTAGATCACCCCCAATCCCATACATCTGCATTTTCTGCAGAAGCCTACCATGGTGAACCTTATCAAACGCCTTACTAAAATCCATATATACCACGTCCACTGCCTTGCCCCCATCCACCTCCTTGGTCACTTTCTCAAAAAACTCAATAAGGTTAGTAAGGCACGACCTACCTGCCACAAAACCATGCTGACTATCACCTATCAATTCATTACTCTCCAAATAACTATAAATCCTATCCCTTATAATTTTTTCCAACATCTTGCCGACAACAGAAGTGAGACTCACCGGTCTATAATTCCCGGGGAAGTCTCTGTTCCCCTTCTTAAACAATGGGACAACATTCGCTAACCTCCAATCTTCTGGTACTATACCAGAGGCCAACGACGACCTGAAGATCAGAGCCAGAGGCTCTGCAATCACTTCTCTTGCCTCCCAGAGAATCCTTGGATAAATCCCATCCGGACCAGGGGATTTATCTATTTTCAGACCCTCCAGAATATCCTGCACATCCTCCTTATCAACTGTAATACTGTCTATTCGACTCCCTTGCAACCCAGTGTCCTCCTCAGCTATATTCATGTCCCCTTGCGTGAACACCGAAGAGAAATATTGGTTCAATGCTTCACCAATCTCCTCCGGTTCCACACATAACTTCCCTCTGCCATCTATAACTGGCCCTAAACTTGCCCTAACCAACCTTCTGTTCTTGACATACCTATAGAACGCCTTAGGATTCACTTTAACCCTGATGGTTAAGTTCTCTCCTATTGGTGATGGTAGCTGGCAGCTGCGTGATGTGAATGTTATTTGCCACTTGTCAGCCCAAGCCTGGATATTGTCCAGATCTTGTTGCATTTGAACATGGACTGCTTCAGTCTCTGAGGAGTTGCAAATGGTGCTGAACATTGTGCAATCACCGGCGAATGTCCCTATTTCTGATCTTAAGATGGAGGGAAGGTCATTGATGAAGCAGCTGATGATTGGTAGGCCCAGGACACGACCCTGAGGAATTCCTGCAGAGATGATTTGGAACTGAGATGATTGACCTCCAACCACCACAGCCATCTTCCTCTGTGCCAGGTATGACTCCAGCCAGCAGAGAGTTTTTCCCTGATTCCCATTGACGCCAGTTATGCTCAGATTCCTTCTTGCCACATTCAGTCAAATGTTGCCTTGATGCCAAAATGCAGTCACTCTCACCTCACCGCTAGAGTTCAGCTCCTTCGTCCGTGTTGGGCCAAGGGTGTATTTCATCTTGGAGTAAGTAGCACAAAGACCACTTCACATCTTCTACAGAGTACTCAACTCAGGGAATTCAGAGCAGCAAGGGTAGGGTTGCTGTTCTGGTAGAATAGACAGCAAGACCTGACAGCTAAGGTCTAGAAGCATTAATTAAAATTCATAAGGCAGCATAGTGGCACAGTGGTTAGCACCACTGCCTCACAGCACCAGGGACTCGGGTTTCATTCCAGTCTTAGGTCACTATTTGTGTGGAGTTTGCACGTTCTCCCCGTGTCTGCATGGGTTTCCTCCCACAGTCCAAAGGTGTGCACGTTTGGTGGCTTGTCCATGGTAAATTGCCCCTTAGTATCCCAGGCTGTGTGTGTTGGGAGATTAACCATGGTGAATGTGTGGGATTACGGGATAGGACAGAGGTGAGGGCCTGGGTGGGATGAACAAAGAACAAAGAACAAAGAACAAAGAGCAATGGATGCTTCCATTGCCTCCAGGTACGAGAAAGGCGTTGGGAGATTAGAGAGTGGCAAATGGGAGACTCTAGTTCAAGAAGGTTGTAAGGACATTTCTGGTAACTACAGGCCGTTCAGTTTAACTTCAATGGTGGTTAAGGTTTTAGATATAATCGTCAGGGAAAAATATCAAGAGTCACTTGGAGAGGTTAGAGTTAATTAAGGAGAGTCAGCAGAGATTTGTGCTTGGCCAATCTAATGGAATGTTTTGATAAAGTAACTGAGAAGATGGATGAAAGGAAAGTCAGCGATCTTGTCCGCGTGGGTTTTAAGAAAGTGTTTGATAAAGGACCACATAAAAGGTTGGAGAATTGAGGCTCAGAATTAGGAGGGTCAGTGTCAATGTGGATAAAATGATTGGTTTATGACAAATCAATTGGAAAGAATTTGATGTCCCTCTCCTGTGAGGGCGTGGCTGTAAAATTCACCAGATGGGCTTCCTGCTGGATTCCCACCCAAACCGCCCTCTCTGCAATGCCACACTCGAGCGACCAAGGCCTCAGCCAGCCCACCCAGCCAATGCCCCAGCTGCAACCCTTACATAGCCAATTATTGACCGTTTAAGGGCAGTTTCCTACCCAGGCTCAATATTCAGTCTGGGAGGAATTCCAGGGTATGGGAGATACCCGAAAATAAACCGGGGTCAGGCCTCAGTTGAGAAGTGGTGGGGGGAGTGAGGAGGGGGCAGGGGAGTGCTGGGGGGAGAGTCGGGGGGGGGGAAGTGTGGGGGTGGGATAAGTGTAGAGGTGGGTGTTGGGGGAAGTGGGGGGGTTTGGGGGGAGTGTTGGGGGAATATGGGAGTGTCAGGGGGTTGGGGGGGGGAGTGTCGGGGGAGAGTGTGGGTAGGTGAATGTGGGGTGGAATGAGTGTAGCGGTGAGTGTCGGGGTGAGGGAGTGGGTATTCAGAAATAGGAGCAGGAGTAGACCATTTGGCCCATCAAGCCTGTTCTGCCATTCAACATGGTCATGGATTCGACACCACTCCACATATCCCTGAATTCCCAGAGCGAGCAAAAATGTGTCCATCCCAGTCCCTCTCCCTCCTTTCTTAATTTCATTTACTAACCCTCTGGGACCATGGTGGAGATTAGCAGTGGAATTGAATGCCCCTCCTCTCGGGGTGGGCTGCCAGGTGAGGGAAGGCCTGTCCAGGGTGAGACGGCACGTAGTGGTGAGGTCATCACCTTCCCAACGACCTCTCGATTAAGTCAGGGGTGAGGAACGTGGAGGCTGTCATCTTAAGCCCGAATGAGACCATTAAATGGACAATTAATGTTCACTGAAGGGCCTCATCACGAGTATGGTTGGGGGATCCCAGATGAGCCTGCCAGGTAAGCCTCCTGGCTAGCTTAGGGGGACAGGGAGGTCATGACTGGGTAGCCTGTGCCCCATGGAGGGCTCCCTGGCATTGAGTGCTGCCCCACTGTGAGGTACCCTCCCCTACCTCTCTGGGCCTGCCTGATTGGCTGCAGTGAGCTCCTACCCCACTCACTTCTCCATCAGGCCCTCCAGTGTTGCTTTTGATTGGGGCCCTGTTGCACTCCCAGCTCTGGTCACCGCCCAGAGTGGCACTGCTGGAACCTGAGGAGTTGCCCGCCTCTGATTGGCCAGGGGCTCCTGGAGACGGCAACAGCCAGGAGCCCTGAAGGTAGGCAACAAACTGCCTGGCGGCCATTTATTTTCAGTGGGGTTTCTGGAAATGCCCGTAGGAGGGTGTTCCAGCCAGTGGTCACAGCCACCAACACAACCATTGAACCCATCCCGAGATAATCTCGGGAAAAAATAACCAGTGCATCCACAATCTCTTCAGCTTCTCCTTTCACTATCCTGAGATGTTAGCTCTTAAAATTCACCATTTGTATGCCCTCCAATTTTCCCAATACTTTTTCTCTGCAGATCTTAATTATTCTAAATTCTTTACTCTTATTGGTCCCTAAGTTACCCTCTATTTCTGATATATAATTGAGGGGTGCGATCTTACCGACCGTTCGCACCTCGCTGCCACTGCAGTGAGCATGGAGAATTTGGCGCCCGGTCAAATCTCTGTTCACTGTAGCGACCAGAAAATCCCGCCAGCATGAATGGCTGTAGGGTTCCGCCCACTGTCATTTACTGTGATGCCCTTATGATAATAAATGACGACTCTCCCTCTCAGGGACAATGTTATTTTAGCTACTCTCCTCCTTTTCATCAGCTCACAATAGCTCTTACAATCTGCTTTTAGATTCCTGCAAGCCTACCATCATCAGCAGATCCACTGCAGACAGTCACAGTGTGTGAGGGGATTCCTCACTTTGCCGGGATATACAGAACGACTCCTCAATCTGCTGAGCATAACTTCTGATGAATGATTTTTTGATCTGATTTGATTTATTATTGTCACATGTATTGGGATACAGTGAAAAGTATTGTTTCTTGCACGCTATACAGACAAAACATACCGTTCATAGAGAAGGAAAGGAGAGAGTGCAGAATGTAGTGTTACAGACATAGCTAAAGAAAGATCAACTTAATGCGAGGTAGGTCCATTCAAACGAATGATAGCATCAGGGAAGAAGCTGTTCTTGAGTCGGTTGGTGCAATATTTTTCACTGTATACTAATACATGTGACAATAATAATTCAATCAAAGATGTGCGGGTTAGGTGGATTGGCCATGCTAAATTGACCCTTAGTGCCAGTGGGATTTGCAGGTTAAATACATGGGCTTACGGAGATAGGCCTGGGTGGGATTGTGATCGGTGCAGACTCGATGGGCCAAATCGCATCATTCAGCACTGTATGGATTCTATGATTCTATCAAATCAAATGGGAATTTAAGATCGATGTGAGGTACAAATGTTTCTGGAGAACTTTGTGGCAAATTGAAAACATTGTAGTAGCACCTTCCTCTATAAAATCCCTGTCCGAAAGCAACCATCATTTCTGGTTCTCCAGCAATAATGAATAAGACAGGTGGTTCTTCAGGCCAGTATTTTCTGATAGGCACCCACCTTCCACCTCCTCCACCGCGCCCCCCTCCCCCACCCCCCCATGGCGCCCCCCCCCACCGCTCGCAGCTCCACTCCTTCCCCCCCCACCCCCCCACCAACATAGAACATAGAACATTACAGCGCAGTACAGGCCCTTCGCCCTCGATGTTGCGCCGACCAGTGAAACCAATCTAAAGCCCATCTAACCTACACTATTCCAATATCATCCATATGATTATCCAATGACCAATTAAATGCTCTTAATGTTGGCAAGTCCACTACTGCTGCAGGCAAGGCATTCCACACCCTTACCACTGAGTGAAGAACCTACCTCTGACATCTGTCCTATATCTATCACTCCTCAATTTAAAGCTATGTCCCTTCGTGATCGCTGTCATCATCCGAGGAAAAAGACTCGCACTATCCACCCTATCTAATCCTCTGATCATCTTGTACGCCTCTATTACGTCACCTCTTAATCTTCTTCTCTCTAACGAAAACAACTTCAAGACCCTCAGCCTTTCCTCATAAGACCTTCCCACCATACCAGGCAACATCCTAGTAAATCTCCTCTGCACCCTTTCCAATGCATCCACATCCTTCCTATAATGCGGTGACCAGAACTGTACGCAATACTCCAAGTGCGGCCGCACCAGAGTTTTGTACAGATGCAACATGACCTCCTGGCTCCGAAACTCAATCCCTCTACCAATAAAAGCCAACACTCCGTACGCCTTCTTAACAACCCTATCAACCTGGGTGCCATCTTTCAGGGATCTATGCACATGGACACCGAGATCTCTCTGTTCATCCACACTACCAAGTATCTTACCATTAGCCCAGTACTCTGTATTCTTGTTACTCCTTCCAAAGTGAATCACCTCACACTTTTCTGCATTGAACTCCATTTGCCACCTCTCAACCCAGCTCTGCAGCTTATCTATGTCCCTCTGTAACCTGCAACATCCTTCCGCACTGTCCACAACTCCACCAACTTTAGTGTCATCTGCAAATTTACTAACCCATCCTTCTACACCCTCATCCAGGTCATTTATAAAAATGACAAACAGCAGTGGCCCCAAAACAGATCCTTGTGGTAGACCACTAGTAACTGAACTCCAGGATGAACATTTCCCATCAACCACCACCCTCTGTCTTCTTACAGCTAACCAATTCCTGATCCAAACCGCTAAATCACCCTCAATCCCATGACTCCGTATCTTCTGCAATAGCTTACCATGGGGAACCTTATCAAACGCTTTGCTGAAATCCATATACAGCACATCAACCGCTTTACCCTCATCCACCTCTTTGGTCACCTTCTCAAAGAACTCAATAAGGTTTGTGAGGCACGACCTACCCTTCACAAAACCGTGCTGACTATCCCTAATCAAATCATTCCTTTCTAGATGATTATGAATCCTATCTCTTATAATCCTTTCCAAAACTTTGCCCACAACAGAAGTAAGGCTCACCGGTCTATAATTACCAGGGTTGTCTCTACTCCCCTTCTTGAACAAGGGGTCAACATTTGCTATCCTCCAGTCTTCTGGCACTGTTCCTGTTGACAATGTAGCAGGTAGCAGGTTTTGTAGCAGGTTTTGTAGCAGTGGGCATGTCCCACCATTGACTGGTGGGTTCTCTGGCGACATGGCCAGCGAGACATGGAAAATGCCATTGTCTCTGGTGGGAAAGGAAGATCCCATCCTCGGTCTTTATTGATCAGAAGGATAAAGGGAGGGCAGATGATACTTAGCTGACTTTCTCAAAAAAGTCAAAGACATAAACATCTCCAACACCGCAGAAGAAAATCATCCAAACACACAGATGAAGGATTTGAACTGGACGTTAAATTATATAATGTAGCAGAGATCTAAACACATCCCTGAACAAAATCACCAAAGGAATATTAATGGGAAACAGAGGAAGGCTGTCTCCAGCTGTGAGTGTTTTGCAGAGATAGTCTCTCATCTTATCAGTGCATAATTATGAGATTAAATAAGATCTGAGCAACGTGTGAACACTGATGTTCTTTCACGTCTATCAGTTCGGGACTAAGCCGAATTCCAGGAGAACGGTGCGAACATCTTGTACTTTCCCCAGACTGAATTTACCCATTACAGCCTCTCACTTGCAAAGATGCACCAGGTCAGATCCGGCAATGGGAAAGATCAGGGACATGATCTCGAACCGATGTTGTATACATGGTGTCCAGTAAAGCCTTTGACAAGGTACCTCATGGTCGACTGGTACGAAAGGTGAAGTCACACAGGATCTGGGGAGAGCTGGCAAGATGGATACAGAACAGGCTCCATTGGCCATAGAAGACAGAGGGTAGCAGTAGAGGGGTGCTTTTCTGAATGGAGGACTGTGATTAGCAGTGTTCCACAGGGATCAATTCTGGGACCTTTGTTGTTCGTAGCATGGATAAATGACTTGGAGGAAAATGTAGCTCGCGAGATTAGTAAGTTCGCAGATGACACAAAAATTCATGGGATTGCGGATAGTGAAGAGGATTGTCAGAGGAGACAGCAAGATACAGACCAGTTGGAGACTTGGGCGGAGCAATGGCAGATGGAGCTTAACCCGGACAAGTGTGAGATAATGCATTTGGAAGGTCCAATGCATGTAGGAATTATACAGTAAATGGTAGAACCCTTAGGAATATTGACAGACAGAGAGATCTGGGGGTACATGTCCACCGATCACTGAAAGTTGCAACGCAGGTGGATAAGGTAGTAAAGAAAGCACACGGCACGCTTGCCTTCATTGCTCGGGGCATTGAGTATAAAAACTCGCAGGTCATGCTGCAACTGTAGAGAGCCTTAGTTCGGCCTCATTTAGAATATTGTGTACAATTCTGGTCGCCACATTACCAGAAGGATGTGAATGCTTTGGAGAGAGTACAGAAAAGGTTTGTCAGGATGTTGCCTGGTCTGGAGGGTATTAATTATGAGGAGAGGTTGGAGAAACTTGGTTTGTTTTCACTGGAACGACGGAGCTTGAGGGGTGACCTGATCGAGGTCTACAAGATTATGAGTGGCATGGACAGAGTGGATAGTCAGATGCCTAGGGTAGAAAAGTCAAGTACTCGGGGACATAGGTTTAAGGTGCGTGGGGAAAAGTTTAGAGGAGATGTGCGAGGCAAGTTTTTTACACAGAGGGTGGTGAATGTCTGGAACGCACTGCCCAGGGAGGTGGTGGGAGCAGGTACGATAGCGGCATTTAAGGGGCCTCTAGACATGAGTAGGATGGGAATTGAAGGATACGGACTCTGTAAGTGCATACGGTTTTAGTTTAGGCAGGCATCATGGTCGGCGCAGGCTTGGAGGGCCGAAGGGCCTGTTCCTGTGCTGTACTGTTCTTTGTTCTTTCTTTGGAATATCACTGCATATAAAGAGGAGAAATCCAGAATTCAGGTCTTATCACACAAGGGAACTTGAGTTAATGAAACAAAATGGTGTACTGTTGTGGGGGATTAAAGTGATCATTCCTCTACACTTGCGGAGTCGTATACTGGATCAACTCCATGAAGGACATCCAGGAGTCATACGCATGAAAGAAGCTGCATTTTCTGGTGGCCAGGACTAGAACTCACAGCTTGATGGAAGAGTAGGACACGCGAACTCAAGAAACAGAAGCAGCAGGAGGCCAGTAGGCCCTCCAAGCCTGCTCCACCATTCAATATGATCATGGCTGATCTATGGCGGCCTCAAATCGTTTTCCGTGCCATTTCCCCATAGCCCTCTATTCCTCGCTCTATTAAATATTTATCCACCTCCACTTTGAGTACTTCTCATGATCCAGCTTCCACCACCCTTTGGGGAGGAGAATTCCAGAGATTCACCACTTTCTGTGAGAAGAAATTTCTACGCGCCTCAGTTTTAAATGACTGGCCCTTTACCTTGCAGATATTTCCCCTTGCTCAAGACTCACCTACTGGTGAAAACATCTCACCATCTACCCTGTCAAGCCTGACAGTATCAGTCTTGTGCTAGGATATGAAATGCTTCACCTCTTTAACCACTTCATCCTTGCAATGGGCCGAGGCAACATTAGCAAAGAGTTTATCTTGATTTTACGGGATCAAATTCGTGATACATGTTTCTCGTCCCAGTGGATGTACATTACAAATGGCCCAAAATCATAATGATGAAGTCGACAACTACTGAAAAGACAATCGAAAAATTAGAGGAAGCATTTGCACGATTTGGCGAACCAGAGCTATGAGTTAGCGAATACAGAACTCAGTTCATGTCAAGGGAATCCGTGGACTACCTCAGAAACGATGGCATACAGAAGCTCAGAACTGCACCCTATCATCTTTCCACCAATGGATTGGCAAAGAGATTGGTATAGTTATTGAAGAATGCCATTGAAGCATCAAAGGATGGAGGACCATTAGTCAAAACAGTAAACAATTTTCTCATACCGGCACGGTGGCACTGTGGTTAGCACTTGTGCCTCACAGCACCAGGGACCCGGGTTCAATTCCGGCCTCAGGTCACTGTCTGTGTGGAGTTTGCACATTCTCCTCGTGTCTGCGTGGGTTTCCTCCGGGTGCTCTGGTTTCCTCCCACAGTCCAAAGATGTGTGGGTTAGGTTGATTGGCCACGCTAAATTGCCCCTTAGTGTCCTGAGATGCGTAGGTTAGAGGGGTGAGCGTTTAAAATATGTAGGGATATGGGGGTAGGGCCTGGGTGGGATTGTGGTCGGTGCAGACTCGATGGGCCGAATGGTCTCTTTCTGCACTGTAGGGTTTCTATGATTTCTATGATTTCTCCCAGTGTCTGTGTGGGTTTCCTCCCACAGCCCAAAGATGTGCAGGTTAGATTGATTGGCCATGCTAAATTGACCCTAGTGTCAGGGGATTAGCAGGGTTAATATGTCGGATTGCAGGAATAGGGCCCTGGGTGGGATTGTGGTCGGTGCAGACCCGATGAGCTGAATGGCCTCTTTCTGCACTATAGGGATTCTATGATTCTATATCCGACAGAAACACAGCCCATGCGGCAACCCAAAACTCAATATTGCTTTAAAGAGGAAATTGAAAACCAAATTGGTTAGTTCTCACCACCTGACTCTTCGACCATAGTATAACGACAGCAACAAAACCAAGTTACTCACCGTGAACAGATACTGAAAGTAAAGAGTTTTGTTCAAAGAGTTTTAGTGAGAAACTACTCTTCAAGCGAGAAGTGGGCACCTGTCACAATATTCATAATTTTTTATCTGGTGCAAATTGATGACGAGAGAGTTTGGAGGAGGCACAAAGATCAAATCCTCATTTCAAAAGGAGAATTTGCAGAGTCGGTATCCGAAAGACTAATATCTGACACTCCAGTTTTGGAAATCCCTGAACCTATGATCATGAATTCAGATTCTACACCAGTTGAACCAATGGCACCTGTAGAGGCCGAAAAACAACCAACTTTATCAGATGATGTGCCTGAGCCAAGTGGTGAACAGACTACTGAGAACATGAAAGCAAAGTCTCCTGAATGATGGATTCTGTCTAAGCAGACTCTCGTACCGATTGTATATATATAAAACTAACGATACTTGGTAAAATAATTATTGTTCTTAGAGTGTAAGGGTGACAGTTAATATTAGTTGTCGTACCACTGAAGTAAAGTAGGTCCAGCAGAGGGCAGCAAAGCGGTGAACCTGATTGGCTGTCAGGGTGAAAATTTGCATATTTGGCCCAGTCACCATTTCCAAGAAATGGACCTGAACAAGACAGTGTTTTGTGAAGGAGCTGTTAACAAGAGACATTTAAACCCCAAACAACTACTTAAGTGGTTCCTTCCCTCCTCCTCCTCTAACCAAAAAAAAAGTCATTGTGAAAAGGTTTTCCTAATAATGAGTAGTTTTTGTATTTCAGTGTGTTTGTGTGGTCTGGTTGCTTGTCGAATGTAGGTGGTTGTTGTTGCATTGGATTGAAAGCAGGAGTTGTTAAAGCCTGTTTGTTCTTGTGGAATATTTATTAAATTGTTTTCAGAAAAAAAAAGTAAAGGGTGGGAATGAGGTGAAGTTGGAGACGTGGCTGCTTGTGCCGATCGAAAGGAGCTGCCCGTCTCAAACGCGCAGCCTTGGACCGGTTGTTGGGAGAGGAAATCCCCCATGCGAAGGTCAGGACATTGACGTAGGCGTAGAGGCAACAAGGCACTGCAGATCGTGAAGCACAAGTGGCCACAGTCTCTTAACAATGGGTCAAACTTTGGAAAGGTCAGGAGATGGGACCCCTTTCTACAAAATGTGTCGTGAAAACCCGAAAGACGAGGAGCTGGTAAGACGCTTGTCAGGGTGTTTAAACAAAAAACTGGGAAATGAAAATTGGCCACGAGGGAGAACTTGGGATGTAGATCAATGTATTAAAGCCAAGGAGGCTATTTGGAAAAGCAATGCGGGAAATAGATGGAAGATTTTAATGTCATCTTGGAGAAAAAGAGCTGAGGAGTTAACTGAGAAGTCAAAGTTGGCCAGTTGGGTGGATAACGCATGTAGAAGAGGGATTAATGCCTGTGATAATGAGGGGAAACCCAAAAATTGGGAGGCTTTGAAGTTGCAATGTGAGGATCATGAAATGAATGAAAGGGAAAGGGTTAAACAAGAAAGGCTGGAAAGGGAAAGACGAAACAGAGAACAGGGATTCGAGCGGCAAGCCGAATTGATGAAAGAAAAAAAAAATCGGAGGGACTTCCTGACATATCTGGTCTGCCGATGATGTTCCAAAATAATGATAGGGATGAATAGGAGAAGGAGGATTGGCTGAATTGACCCAGTGCCCCACTAGGACCACCACCCCAACCGTTGTATCCACCTTTACCAACTCAACCCCTACCCCAGCCTCAACCTCAGCCTCAACTCCCATCCCAAGATATTAAAACTCAACAGTGACCACAATTCGGTGTCTTTTGTTATTGCAATGGAGAGGGATAGGGCCGTACGGCAGGGTAAGGTTTACAATTGGGGGAGAGGTAATTATGATGCGATTAGGCAAGAATTAGGGGGCATAAGATGGGAACAGGAACTGTCAGGGAAAGGCACTAATAAAAAGTGGAACTTTTTCAAGGAACAAATACTGTGTGTCCTTGATAGGTATGTCCCTGTCAGGCAGGGAGGAAATGGCCGAGTGAGGGAACCGTGGTTCACGAAAGAGGTGGAATGTCTTGTGAAAAGGAAGAGGGAAGCTTATGTAGGGATGAGGAAACAAGGTTCAGATGGCTCGATTGAGGGTTACAAGTTAGCAAGGAATGAGCTGAAAAAGGGGCTTAGGAGAGCGAGGAGGGGACATGAGAAGTCCTTGGCGGGTCGGATCAAGGAAAACCCCAAGGCTTTTTACTCTTATGTGAGGAATAAAAGAATGACCAGGGTGCGGTTAGGGCCGGTCAAGGACAGTCGTGGGAACTTGTGTATGGAGTCAGTAGAGATAGGCGAGGTGATGAATGAATACTTTTCTTCATTGTTCATCAAGGAGAGGGGCCATGTTTTTGAGGAAGAGAAGGTGTTACAGGCTAATAGGCTGGAGGAAATAGATATTCGGAGGGAGGATGTACTGGCAGTTTTGAATAAACTGAAGGTCGATAAGTCCCCTGGGCCTAATGAAATATATCCTAGGATTATTTGGGAGGCAAGGGATGAGATTGCAGAGCCTTTGGCTTTGATCTTTGGGTCCTCACTGTCCACGGGGATGGTGCCAGAGGACTGGAGAGTGGTGAATGTTGTTCCTCTGTTTAAGAAAGGGAATAGAAATGACCCTGGTAATTATAGACCGGTTAGTCTTACTTCGGTGGTTGGTAAATTGATGGAAAAGGTCCTTAGGGATGGGATTTACGACCATTTAGAAAGATGCGGATTAATCCGGGATAGTCAGCACAGATTCGTGAAGGGCAAGTCGTGCCTCACAAATTTGATAGAATTTTTTGAGGAGGTAACTAAGTGTGTTGATGAAGGTAGGGCAGTTGATGTCATATACATGGATTTTAGTAAGGCGTTTGATAAGGTCCCCCATGGTCGGCTTATGATGAAAGTGAGGAGGTGTGGGATAGAGGGAAAGTTGGCCGATTGGATAGGTAACTGGCTGTCTGATCGAAGGCAGAGGGTGGTGGTGGATGGAGGCAGGTTGCTAGCGGAGTGCCACAGGGATCAGTGCTTGGTCCTCTGCTCTTTGTGATTTTTATTAATGACTTAGAGGAGGGGGCTGAAGGGTGGATCAGTAAATTTGCTGATGACACCAAGATTGGTGGAGTAGTGGATGAGGTGGAGGGCTGTTGTAGGCTGCAAAGAGACATAGATAGGATGCGAAGCTGGGCTGAAAAATGGCAATTGGAGTTTAACCCTGATAAATGTGAGGTGATTCATTTTGGTAGGACTAATTTAAATGTGGATTACAGGGTCAAAGGTAGGGTTCTGAAGACTGTGGAGGAACAGAGAGATCTTGGGGTCCATATCCACAGATCTCTAAAGGTTGCCACTCAAGTGGATAGAGCTGTGAAGAAGGCCTATAGTGTGGTAGCTTTTATTAACAGGGGGTTGGAGTTTAAGAGCCGTGGGGTTTATGCTGCAACTGTACAGGAGCTTGGTGAGACCACATTTGGAATATTGTGTGCAGTTCTGGTCACCTCACTATAAGAAGGATGTGGAAGCGCTGGAAAGAGTGCAGAGGAGATTTACCAGGATGCTGCCTGGTTTGGAGGGTAGGTCTTATGAGGAAAGGTTGAGGGAGCTAGGGCTGTTCTCTCTGAAGCGGAGGAGGCTGAGGGGAGACTTAGTAGAGGTTTATAAAATGATGAAGGGGATAAATAGCGTGAACGTTCAAAGACTATTTCCTCGGGTGGATGGAGCTATTACAAGGGGGTATAACTATAGGTTTCATGGTGGGAGATACAGGAAGGATATCAGAGGTAGGTTCTTTACGCAGAGAGTGGTTGGGGTGTGGAATGGACTGCCTGCAGTGATAGTGGAGTCAGACACTTTAGGAACATTTAAGCGGTTATTGGATAGGCACATGGAGCACACCAGGATGATAGGGAGTGGGATAGCTTGATCTTGGTTTCAGATAAAGCTCGGCACAACATCATGGGCCAAAGGGCCTGTTCTGTGCTGTACTGTTCTATGTTCTATGTTCTAAAACCACAAGCAAAGGAAAGCTGAGTTGAGTCTCAGTTATCCTTTCAACTGTAAAGGGTAGTTAGGGCAGTGGTATGCTCCTCCTGCCAGATGTGGGAAATGAGGGAGCCATCTAGTCTCCCTGACAACTTTGTCTGCAGGAGGTGTGCCCAACTGCAGCTCCTTACAGTCTGTATTGTTCAGTCGGAGCAACAGCTGGACGCACTGCAGAGCATACAGGAAGCAGAGAGTGAGATAGAAACTAATTACAGTGAGGTTGTCACATCACAGGTTCAGTCAGATAGATGGGTGACGACCAGGACAGGCAGGCAGGTGGTGCAGGACTCTCTTGTGACTATTGCCGTTTCGAACAGGTATATCATTTTGGATACTGTTGAAGGGAATAGCCTCTCAGGGGAAAATACCAACTGCAGCCGGGCTTATGGCACCACACCTGGTTCTGCTGTAGAGCAGGGTCGGGCAAAGAGCAAGCGAGCAGTAGTAATAGGGGACTCGCTAGTTAGAGGTACAGACAGGCCTTTTTTGGCTGCGATTGAGACTCCAGGATGGTGTGTTGCCTCCTCGGTGCCAGGGTCAAGGACGTCTCTGAGCGGTTGCAGGATATTCTAAAGGGGGAGGGTGAGCAGCCAGAGGTCGGTGTACATATTGGTACCAACGACATAGGTAGGAAAAAGGATGAGGTCCTGAAATGTGAATATAGAGAGTTAGGCAGAAGGCTAAACTGCAGGACCTCGAGGGTAATAATTTCTGGATGACTACCCAGTGCCACGTACTAGCAAAAGTAGGAATAGGAGGATTAGGCAAATGAATGAGTGGCTTGAGAGCTGGTGCAGGGGGCAGGGATTTAAATTTGTGGATCACTGGGATCTCTTCTGGGGCAGGGGTGACCTGTTCAAGAGACGGGTTACAGCTGACTTGAAGTGGGGACAAATATCCTGGCGGGGAGATTTGCCAGAGCCACTCGGGAGAGTTTAAACTAGTTTGGCAGGGGGGTGGGATCCAAAGCAGTAGGGAAACAGAAGAGAAGGTTGAGGACAGAACCGAAGTTAAAGAGAGCGCATTAAGTAGTAAAGGCAGTTTCAGTAATCCTCGTACCAGACAGATCAGGCAAAAGCAGAGCAGAGAACAAGATAAGTCCAGATTAAACTGCATTTATTTCAATGCAAGAGGCCTGATGGGCAAGGCAGATGAACTCAGGGCATAGATGGGTAAATGGGACTGGGGTATTATAGCTATTATTGAAACATGGCTAAGGGATGGACAGTACTGGTAACTCAATGTTCCAGGGTACAGATGCTATTGGAAAGATAGAACAGGAGGTAAGAGAGGAGGTGGAGTTGCGTTTTTGTTCAAGGAGGACATCACGGATGTACTGAGAGGGGATATATCCGAGGGTTCGGCCACTGAGTCTATCCTAAATAGTCAGCAGGAAATTGAGGAACAAATGTGTAAGGAGATTACTGATAATGCCAAGAAAAATAGGGTGGTAATGGCAGTGGACTTTAACTTTCCCAACATTGACTGGGACAGCCATATTATTAGGGGCTTGGATGGAGAGAAATTTGTTGAGTGTATTCAGGAGGAATTTCTCATTCAGTATGTGGATGGCCCGACTAGAGAGGCGGCAAAACTTGACCTCCTCTTGGGAAGTAAGGAAGGGCAGGTGACAGAAGTGTTAGGATCACTTTGGGACCAGTGACCATAATTCCATTAGGTTTAAGATAGCTATGGAGAATGATAGGTCTGGCCCAAAAGTTAACATTTTAAATTGGGGCCAGGCCAATTTTGATGTATCAGACAGGAACTTTCAAAAGTTGATTGGGGGTTTGGTGGGGGGACGGGCGGGGGGGGGGGGGGGGGGGGGTGGCGGGGGGGAAAAGGGGGGGGGGGGTGGCGGGGGGGAAAAGGGGGGAGGTCTGTTGGCAGACGAAGGGACACCTGGTAAGTGGGAGGCTTTCAAAATTGCATTAATCAGGGTTCACATTCATTTTACAGTGAAGGGCAAGGCTAGTAGAAGTTGGGAATTTTGGATGACTCGGGACATTGAGGCCCTGGTCATAAAGAAGAAAGAGGCATGTGACATACATAGGCAGTTGGGATCAAGTGGATCCCTTGAAGAATATAAAGCATGTAGGAGTTAAGAGAGAAGTCAGGAGGGCAAAGAGGGGACTGAAGATTGCTTTGACAGATAAGGAAAAAGAGAATCCAAAGAGCTTCTATAAATATATAAAGGGCAAAAGAGTAACCAGGGCAGGAATAGGACCTCTTAAGGATCTACAAGGTCCTCTATGTGCGGATCCATAGGAGATGGATGAGATCCTAAATTAATATTTCTCATCAGTATTCACTGTTGAGAAAGGCGTGGATGTTCGGGAACTTGGGGAAATAAATAATGATGTCTTGAGGAGTGTACATATTACAGAGAAGGAGGTGCTGGAAGTCTTAAAGCGCATCAAGGTAGATAAATCCCCAGGACCTGATGAAGTGTATCCCAGGATGTTGTTGGAGAAAATTGCGGGTCCCCTAGCAGACATATTTGAATCATCGACAGCCACAGGTGAGGTGCCTGAAGAATGGAGGTTGGAAAGCCTTTGTTTCAGAAGGGCTGCAGGGAAAAGCCTGGGAACTACAGGCCAGTGAGCCTAACGTCTGTAGTGGGTAAGTTGTTAGAAGGTATTCTGAGAGACAGGATCTACAGGCATTTACAGAGGCAAGGACTGATTAGGGGCAGTCAGCATGGCTTTGTGAGTGGGAGATCATGTCTCATGAATTTGATTGAGTTTTTTGAAGGGGTAACCAAGAAGGTCGATGAGAGTAGTGCAGTCGACGTTGTCTACATGAACTTTAGCAAGGCCTTTGACAAGGTACCGTATGGTAGTTTGTTGCATAAGGTTAAACCTCATGGGATCCAGGGTGAGATAGCCAAATAGGTACAAAACTGGCTTGATGACAGAAGTATTCACGGGCATTCAGCCTCTGATCTTCAGGTAAGCGTTCTCCAAGGTGGCCTTCACGACACACGACAGCGCAGAGTCGCTGAGCAGAAACTGATAGCCAAGTTCCGCACACATGAGGACGGCCTAAACCGGGATGTTGGATTTATGTCACATTATCAGTAACCCCCACAGCTTGCCTCCTGGGCTTGTAGAATCTCACTAGCTGTTCTGTCTGGAGACAATACACATTTCTTTAACCTGTGTTTAATGTTCCCTCCACCCACATTGTCTGTACCTTTAAGACCTGGCTGGCTGTAGGATTCGCATTCTAATCAGTATTCTGCAACTTGATTTTGTCTGTTTGCACTGTTTGAGAGCACATTTCCCACTCCATCTGACGAAGGAGCAGTGCTCCGAAAGCTTATGGTATTTGCTACCAAATAAACCTGTTGGACTTTAACCTGGTGTTATGAGACTTCTTACCGTGTTCACCCCAGTCCAACGCCGGCATCTCCACATCTTGATGACAGAAGACAGAGGGTGGTTTCAGAGGGTTGTTTTTCAAACTGGAGGTCAGTGTGCCTCAGGGATCAGTGCTGGGTCCATTGTTATTTGTCATTTATATTAATCATTTGAATGGGAATTTAGGAGGCATGGTTAGTAAGTTTGCAGATGACACCAAGATTGGTAGCATAGTGGACAGTGAAGAAGGTTATCTCGGATTGCAATGCGATCTTGATCAATTGGTCCAGTGGGCTGATGAATGGCAGATTGAGTTTAATTTAGTTAAGTGTGAGGTGATACATTTTGGTAGATCGAACCAGGGCAGGACTTAATCATATAATGGTAGGGTGTTGTGGAGAGTTACAGACAAAGAGATCGAGGGGTACAGGTTCATAGCTCCTTGAAAGTGGAGTCACAGGTGGACATAGTGGTGAAGAAGGCATTCGGCATGCTTGGTTTCATTGGTCAGAACATTGAATACAGGAGTTGGGACGTCTTGTTGAAATTGTACAAGACATTGGTAAGGCCACACTTGGAATACTGTGTACAGTTCTAGTCACCCTATTATAGAAAGGATAATATTAAACTAGGAAGAGTGCAGAAAATATTTACTTTACTACTGCTGGGACTTGATGGTTTGAGTTGCAAGGAGAGGCTGGATTGACTGGGACTTTTTTCCCTGGACCGAAGGGGGTTTAGGGGTGATCTTAAAGAGGTCTATAAAATAATGAGGGGCATAGATCAGGTAGATAGTCAACATCTTTTCCAAAAGGTAGGGGAATCTAAAACTAGAGGGTATAGGTTTAACGTGAGAGGGGAGAGAGACCCAAAAGGGTCCAGAGGGACAATTGTTTCACACAGAAGGTGGTGAGTGTCTGGGACAAGCTGCCAGAGGTAGTAGTAGAGGCGGGTACAATTTTGTCTTTTAAAAAGCATTTAGACAGTTACATGGGTAAGGTGGGTATAGAGGAATATTGGCCAAACGTGGGCAATTGGGACTAGTTTAATGATAAACTGGGCGCAATAGATAAGTTGGGCTGAAGGGCCTGTTTCCATGCTGTAAACCTCTATGACTCTAAAGGAGGAGGGATGTTATGTATCGTGAACCAATGAATCTCTGTGTAGTGTGTCACATAATTACATGGAAATATCATCAGACATTTCGGATATTTTCCCCCTCTTGCATCCTGGAAGCAGGCTACACCTATCTAATAAAGCTCCACCAACTGGTTAAGTAACCCACTGTGTGGCAACGTTTTCATTCTTTTATCTTTGCTGTTAAGGTGAGCTGACCACTCCAATACACAACAGTAATAAACAGTAATAGCTGCAGATCACTCCAAGGACCCAAGGGCCTCCCTCAACTACAGGCCAGTCATTCCACCCCCAACACAGATAATCCAATCTGACCTTACAACAGCCTTGCTACTGCTGAAGGTAAAATCCACTCCAACCCACAGAGAAATAGATGCGACTCCATTCAGCTCCATTCAATTTCTTCACTCTCTACTGATCCCCAATAATCTGTTTTCTCACTCAATCATTAATCCTCCAAATCACTGGTTACAGGACAGATCAAGTCATTCATCATGTCCTTGCCAGCTCTCTGTAGAACCCAGTGTCTCTGCTGGTTCCACTCTCCCACACTTTCTCCATAACCCCTCAATCTATGTCTGTACAAATGCTTACCCAATTTTAAAGAACAACAAAGAACAAAGAAAATTACAGGAAAGGAACAGGCCCTTCGGCCCTCCAAGCCTGCACCAACCATGCTACCTGACTGAACTAAAACCCTCTACCCTTCTGGGGACCATATCCCTCTATTCCCATCCTATTCATGTATTTGTCAAGACACCCCTTAAAAGCTGTGATCCAACAATTCTGGTTGTATCACAGCTTGGTATGGCTCCTGCTCTGCCCAAGACCGCAAGAAACTACAAGAGGTCGTGAATGTAGCCCAATCCATCACGCAAACCAGCCTCCCATCCATTGACTCTGTCTACACTTCCTGCTGCCTCGGCAAAGCAGCCAACATAATTAAGGACCCCACGCACCCCGGACATTCTCTCTTCCACCTTCTTCCTTCGGGAAAAAGATGCAAAAGTCTGAGGTCACGTACCAACCGACTCAAGAACAGCTTCTTCCCTGCTGCTGTCACACTTTTGATTGGATTTACCTTGCATTAAGTTGATCTTTCTCTACACCTTAGCTATGACTGTAACACTACATTCTGCACTCTCTCATTTCCTTCTCTATGAATGGTATGTTTTTTCTGTATAGTGCGCAAGAAACAATATTTTCACTGTATGTTAATACATGTGACAATAATAAATTAAATCAAATCAAAATCAAATCAAATCAAAATTTTTAAACTCAGTGCCCCGGCCGATGAAGGCAAGCATGCCGTAGCCTTCTTGACTACCTTCTCCACCTGCATTTATCACTTTCAGTGACCTGTGTACCTGTACACCCAGATCCCTTTGCCAATCAATACTCTTAAGGGTTCTGCCATTTACTGTATATTTCCTATCTGTATTAGACCTTCCAAAATGCATCACCTCACATTTGTCCGGATTAAACTCAATCTACCATCTCTCCGCCCAAGTCGCCAACTGATCTATATCCTGCTGTATCCTCTGATGGTCCTCATCGCTATCCGCAAATCCACCAACCTTTGTGTCGCAAACTTACTAATCAAACCAGTTACATTTTTCTCCACCCGCCCCCACAAATCCTCTCCCCGTAACCCTGTGCATTTGCCATGGCTCATCCACCTCACCTACACATCTTTGGACACCAAGAGGTCCCCATATTCCAGCCATTCATTGGCCATCACATCCATCTTTATGACATACAGCCTTCCTACATAGCAACTGGAAAGCACAAAGACCCATTACTCAATTGGATGATGCTCCACTGACAGCCATTCCACCCCCCCCCCGCCCCGCCCCCTTCCCTCCGGGTTGCTCACACAGTGCCCTGGAGATTGACCTTTAATTCCTCAAGACTCCAGACCAATCCTGCAGGGTTGGCAATTCTACCCCAGTTCCTCTCTGTCCAATCTTCCTCCTTCCCCACCTTCACCTGGAACTGGGTAACCCCCTCACCCCCTGCTCATTGACTCTGCTTCACTGGTCTCACTGACCTGTGCGGAATGCCCTGGCATATTGACTTAAAAGGGACTGAGTAAAGTATCCTGATCTGTGAAAATACTTAGCGAATATAAATTATTACTGACTAAATCCTGACTAAAGAGGCTGCAGTAAAACACTCACATGTGTCAGGAGAGGAACTACATGTGCAGAACAGAACCCAAGAAATGATGAATAATTTCGCAGGTTGCCAATTACTGAATGTCTAATTCATAACATTCTGCCAGAACTCTCCCCTCCTGCTCCATTTTTATCTCTCTTTCTCTCAGTCTGTCTCTCTCTATGTCTGTCTTTCCCTCTCTCTCTCTCTCTGTCTTTCTCTCCCCTCTGTGTCATTCTATCCCCCTCTTTCAGTCTTTCTCTCTGTCTCTCTCTCTTCTCTGTCTCATTCTCTCCCTCTCCTCTCTCTGTCTCATTCTCTCTCTCTCTCTCATCGTCTCATTTTCTCTCTTCTCTCTCTTTCTCTCTCTCATTCTCTCCCTCTCTCTGTCTCTCTCCTAACTCTGTTGCTGTCTTTCCTCTTCCTCTTCTCTGTCTCTTTCTCTCTTTCTTCATCTCTCGCTCTGTCTCATTTTCTCTCTCCCTCTTTCTGTGTGTGTGTCTCTCTCTCTTTTCTCGTCATATTGTCCAGTACTTTGGAAGAAAGAAGTCCTGGCGGCAAGTCCCGCGCGGTCACACTGGTGGGGCAGGCGGGGCTTGCAAAGCCACCACGGCGGGTTCCCAGAGATCAGGGCACCATCTTTAAATGGAACCCCGATCTCTGGTTAAAAAATAAGGCGGAACCCCCAACGATGGCATTTTGGAAGTTGGAGGCGTGACGCTACTTTGCCTTGAAGGAATTTAATCCTGTTTCTCTGCAGTTCTTTTAAGAGGGTCTGACCTTTTGTGCTTTTTGCCATACGATGCTATCTTTTATGGTTGCTGTGGCAGGATAATTGCAGCAATGTCTATTTTTAATTTGGGTCTAATGCAATGTCCTGGAGTTTTATGACCCTTTTGAATTGTCTGGTTTGCGAATGATTGACAGATCAGGTGTCCTTGGACAGATTCTTTTCTCACAGGAGAAATCCAAGAGTTTACATAGAACATAGAACATAGAACATTACAGCGCAGAACAGGCCCTTCGGCCCACGATGTTGCACCGACCAGTTAAAAAAAAACTGTGACCCTCCAGCCGAGAGGTGGCGGATGGAGTTTAATGCGGAGAAGTGTGAGGTAATTCACTTTGGTAGGAATAACAGATGTGTTGAGTATAGGGCTAACGGGAGGACTTTGAATAGTGTGGAGGAGCAGAGGGATCTAGGTGTATGTGTGCATAGATCCCTGAAAGTTGGGAATCAAGTAGATAAGGTTGTTAAGAAGGCATATGGTGTCTTGGCGTTTATTGGTAGGGGGATTGAATTTAGGAGTCGTAGCGTTATGTTGCAACTGTACACAACTCTGGTGCGGCCGCACTTGGAGTACTGTGTGCAGTTCTGGTCCCCACATTACAGGAAGGATGTGGAGGCTTTGGAGAGGGTGCAGAGGAGGTTTACCAGGATGTTGCCTGGTATGGAGGGGAGATCCTATGAGGAGAGGCTGAGGGATTTGGGATTGTTTTCGCTGGAAAGGCGGCGGCTAAGAGGGGATCTTATTGAAACATATAAGATGATTAGAGGTTTAGATAGGGTGGATAGTGATAGCCTTTTTCCTCTGATGGAGAAATCCAGCACGAGGGGGCATGGCTTTAAATTGAGGGGGGGTAGTTATAGAACCGATGTCAGGGGTAGGTTCTTTACCCAGAGGGTGGTGAGGGATTGGAATGCCCTGCCAGCATCAGTAGTAAATGCGCCTAGTTTGGGGGCGTTTAAGAGATCCGTAGATAGGTTCATGGACGAAAAGAAATTGGTTTAGGTTGGAGGGTCACAGTTTTTTTTTTTAACTGGTCGGTGCAACATCGTGGGCCGAAGGGCCTGTTCTGCGCTGTAATGTTCTATGTTCTATGTTCTATGTTCTAACCTAAACCAATTTCTTTTCGTCCATGAACCTATCTACGGATCTCTTAAACGCCCCCAAACTAGGCGCATTTACTACTGATGCTGGCAGGGCATTCCAATCCCTCACCACCCTCTGGGTAAAGAACCTACCCCTGACATCGGTTCTATAACTACCCCCCCTCAATTTAAAGCCATGCCCCCTCGTGCTGGATTTCTCCATCAGAGGAAAAAGGCTATCACTATCCACCCTATCTAAACCTCTAATCATCTTATATGTTTCAATAAGATCCCCTCTTAGCCGCCGCCTTTCCAGCGAAAACAATCCCAAATCCCTCAGCCTCTCCTCATAGGATCTCCCCTCCATACCAGGCAACATCCTGGTAAACCTCCTCTGCACCCTCTCCAAAGCCTCCACATCCTTCCTGTAATGTGGGGACCAGAACTGCACACAGTACTCCAAGTGCGGCCGCACCAGAGTTGTGTACAGTTGCAACATAACGCTACGACTCCTAAATTCAATCCCCCTACCAATAAACGCCAAGACACCATATGCCTTCTTAACAACCTTATCTACTTGATTCCCAACTTTCAGGGATCTATGCACACATACACCTAGATCCCTCTGCTCCTCCACACTATTCAAAGTCCTCCCGTTAGCCCTATACTCAACACATCTGTTATTCCTACCAAAGTGAATTACCTCACACTTCTCCGCATTAAACTCCATCCGCCACCTCTCGGCCCAACTTTGCAACCTGTCTAAGTCTTCCTGCAAACTACGACACCCTTCCTCACTGTCTACCACACCACCGACTTTGGTGTCATCAGCAAATTTGCTAATCCACCCAACTATACCCTCATCCAGATCATTAATAAATATTACAAACAGCAGTGGCCCCAAAACAGATCCCTGAGGTACACCACTTGTAACCGCACTCCATGATGAATATTTACTATCAACCACCACCCTCTGTTTCCTATCCGCTAGCCAATTCCTGATCCAATTTCCTAGATCACCCCCAATCCCATACATCTGCATTTTCTGCAGAAGCCTACCATGGTGAACCTTATCAAACGCCTTACTAAAATCCATATATACCACGTCCACTGCCTTGCCCCCATCCACCTCCTTGGTCACTTTCTCAAAAAACTCAATAAGGTTAGTAAGGCGCGACCTACCTGCCACAAAACCATGCTGACTATCACCTATCAATTCATTACTCTCCAAATAACTATAAATCCTATCCCTTATAATTTTTTCCAACATCTTGCCGACAACAGAAGTGAGACTCACCGGTCTATAATTCCCGGGGAAGTCTCTGTTCCCCTTCTTAAACAATGGGACAACATTCGCTAACCTCCAATCTTCTGGTACTATACCAGAGGCCAACGACGACCTGAAGATCAGAGCCAGAGGCTCTGCAATCACTTCTCTTGCCTCCCAGAGAATCCTTGGATAAATCCCATCCGGACCAGGGGATTTATCTATTTTCAGACCCTCCAGAATATCCTGCACATCCTCCTTATCAACTGTAATACTGTCTATTCTACTCCCTTGCAACCCAGTGTCCTCCTCAGCTATATTCATGTCCCCTTGCGTGAACACCGAAGAGAAATATTGGTTCAATGCTTCACCAATCTCCTCCGGTTCCACACATAACTTCCCTCTGCCATCTATAACTGGCCCTAAACTTGCCCTAACCAACCTTCTGTTCTTGACATACCTATAGAACGCCTTAGGATTCTCTTTAACCCTATCCGCCAAAGTCTTCTCATGTCCCCTTTTAGCCCTTCTAAGCTCGCTCTTCAACTCCCTCTTAGCCAATCTAAAGCTTTCTAGTGCACTACCCGAGTGCTCACGTCTCATCCGAACATAAGCCTCCTTTTTCTTTTTACTTTCAGTTCGGCTGCTGGTTAGTGAGATTCAGACTGAAAACAGTGTTTGTGTCTCTCTTCCTGGTATTGGAAATTCTGCTGGCTTTTGGCTAGTTGGAAGCAGGCGTTCGTGCCACCCTGGAGTGAAAATGTTGCTGTCAGTGGTTTGCTGGCTAAACGCTAGAGGCCAGCAGTGGCTCTATCTCTACCTTGAGGTGTGCTGGGAGCTCCAGGATGGGGCTTCATAAGAACATAAGAACTAGGAGCAGGAGAAGGCCGTCTTGCCCCTTGAGCCTGCTCCGCCATTCAATCAGGTCATGGCTGATCTTTTCATGGACTCAACCCCACTTACCCGCCCGCTCACCATAACCCTTAATTCAAAACTTTATCTATCCTTGCCTTAAACATATTCAACTGCTTCACTGGGCAGGGAATTCCACAGATTCACAACCCTTTGGGTGAAGAAGTTCCTCCTCAATTCAGTCCTAAATCTGCTCCCCCTTATTTTGAGGCCATGCCCCCTCATTCTAGTTTCACCCGCCAGTGGAAACAACTTCCCTGCTTCTATCTCTCTTGGTGGCACGGTGGCACAGTGGTTAGCACTGGTGCCTCAACGTGCCAGAGTCCCAGGTTCGATTCCAGCCTTGGGCACTGTGTGTGGAGCCTGCACATTTTCCCCGTGTCTGCGAGGGTTTCCTCCAGGTGCTCCGGTTTCCTCCCACAGTCCAAAGATGTGCGGGTTAGGTGGATTGGCCATGCTAAATTGACCTTAGTGTCAGGGAGATTAGTAGGGTAAACATGCGGGGTTACGGGAATAGGGCCTGGGTGGGATTCTGGCCAGTACAGACTCGATGGGTCGAATGGCCTCCTTCTGTACTGTCAGAATTCTATGATCTTATCTATTCCTTTAATAATCTTATATGTTTCTATAAGATCTCCCCTCATTCTTCTGAATTCAGTCTACTCAGTCTCTCCTTATAAGCCAACCCTCTCCGGAATCAACCTAGTGAATCTCCTCTGCACCCCCTCCAGTGCCAAGTAAGGAGACCAAAACTGTACACAGTACTCCAGGTGTGGCTTCACCAGCACCTTATACAGCTGCAACATAAGCTCGCTGTTTTTAAACTCCATCCCTCTCGCAATGAAGGACAAAATTCCATTTGCCTTCTTAATTACCTGCTGCACCTGCAAACCAACTCCTTGAGATTCCTGCACAAGGACACCCAGATCCCTCTGCACAGCAGCATGCTGCAATTTTTTACCATTTAAATAGTAGTCCATTTTACTGTTATTCTTACCAAAATGGATGACCTCACATTTACCAACATTGTACTCCATCTGCCAGACTCTTGCCCACTCACTTAGGTTATCTATGTCCCTTTGCAGACTTTCAGCGTCCTCTGCAGACATTGCTCTGCCACTCATCTTAGTGTCATCTGCGAATTTTGACACACTACACTTGGTCCCCAACTCCAAATCATCTTTCTAAATCATAAACAGTTGCGGTCCCAACACTGATCCCTGAGGCACACCACTAGTCACTGATCGCCAACCAGAAAAACACCCATTAACTTTCCGCTTTCTGTTAGTTAACCAATCCTCTCTCCATGCTAATACGTTACCCGTTACACTGTGCACCTTTATCTTATGCAGCAGTCTTTGGTGCGGCACCTTGTCAAATGCCTTCTGGAAATCCAGATACACCACATCCACAGGTTCCCCACTGTCCGCTGCGTACATAATATCCTCAAAGAATTCCACCAAATTAGTCAAACATGACCTGTCCTTCATGAAACCATGCTTTGTCTTCCCAATGGCACAATTTATATCCAGATGTTTTGCTATTTCTTCCTTGATGATAGATTCAAGCATTTTCTTGGTGTTTCAATTATCCATCCAAAGGACTAATTCACAGCAGGTGTTGAAAAGCTGCAAGATCCAGCATTGCGTGAGCCTACTTATTTTCTGTGCTAAACCTAGGACGGATGTATGTTTGTAAGAAGGTTTGCTTAGTTGGAACAGTACATTTCGCTGTGAAGATATGTACAATGTCATGATTTTTTTTCCTTGTTTGTAATTGGTAAAGTTATTGCTAATTTTCTTTCTATATGTTAACTGTTTTCTCAAATAAACTTTGTGTGATAAAAGCTCCCTTGTGGCTCATTTGAATCATACCTGGAGTGAAACATCCTATGCTTACCTGTGCTAAAATCAAAGTGCAAAACTTATTGCCTCAGCTGATTTCATAAAACACCTCAGAGTTTCTGACCTGGATTAACAATGAGGGTAAAACCGCTTCCTCCCAGTGGTCTGAAAGTGTGAGCAAGAGTTCATGGCCACCAGCTTTCTAGATTTGATTTAATTTATTGTTGTATTAATACAATTCTTTGAGGATATTGTATTAGCATACAGTGAAAAGTATTGTTTCTTGCGCGCTATACAAAGCATACCATAAATAGAGAGGGAAAGAGAGAGTACAGAATATAGTGTTACAGTGACAGCTCGGATGTAGAGAAAGATCAACTTAATGAGAGGTCGGTCCATTCAAATGTTCTTTGCTGGAATGTTGTCCAGACCACACACCTTTTGACCTTCATCTGTTGTAATGTTTTCTCTATCTCAGAAAATGTTGGCAACGTTCCCAAATTGATTACTTAGGCTGTTGAGGGATTGGGTCGATAGTTTCTTTCTGATACAGTTGATTCTGATTGAGAGGTTTCCAGGAGTCCTCTATCCAGTGCTCTTGGATAGATAGCTGCACTGTCTCTGAGAAGAATATTGTTTCTTCATTTGAGATGGAACTGGATTCTTTGTGGCTTGGATGGTAGATTTGTCTTCAGTACATTGATGGTCTTGGTGGCTGGCAAAGGCTGTGCATATCGTACTGGTCAGTGTGGAGCTGAATTTCCTGGGCCTTCTCTACCCACCACGTATGTTTGATTAGTATCTCTGAATTTTGGATTTCTGCAATAATTCTACTTCTTCCTGCTATAATTTAGGGGTGATTTTCACACGTAATGAAGCCTTGGTGAGTCCAGTCGAGAATATTGCCTATTTCTTTCTCATTCTTGATGCCTGCAACATTCAAAGCTGATGGTCTGGGTGCTTGTCTCTTGGAGAGTAGATTTGACCTTGTCCCAAAGCCCTTCCACATCAACATCATTGGAATTGGAATTGTCCTCCTGTTTTCTATCCCAGAGAATGTTGAGGTTAAATCTACTCCTGGATATTTTTGAGGAGCAAGGTGTTTGGATGCCAGGTGGATTCTTATAATGGACTGGACAAGTCTGTGGTCTGATCAATGGTCATTTGCACCCTGCATGCCCAGATAATGTGCACATCCTTCCCTGGCTCAGACAATGACGTTGTCCAGGAAGTACCAATTTCTGGACGGGGAAATCTCCCTTGCTGCCTTGTATTTACCTCTCTGATGATGGTGAGTCAATGTTCAAGGCACTTGGTAAGGAGAAGACACATTGGAATGGACGGACCACCCGGCATTGTCCCAGGCACAACAATGGCACACGCTACCAAGCTTTCCTTGCAGAGTTTCACTGCATAAACATCCGAGGGCCTGTGCCAAATTGGGAGAGCTGTCCCACCAACTGACATTGTCATACTCACCCAATAATACCTTACAGCTAATATCTGAAACATCTCCTCCATCACAATCCCTGGGGTGTGTCCACCAGGCCAGTGCAGTGCCGACACGGTGGTTTAAAATTGGGACGGTGTGACCCTGGGAGTCCTCAACAGTCCGCACCCCATAATGTCTCAAATCAGACATGGACAAGGAAACTTCCCGCAGATTACCACCTCCTGCCTCCCACCTCTCTCCTCTCAGCTGAGGAATCAGTACTCCTCCATGTTAAACACCAATTGAGCAAAGCACTGAGAATGGAAAGGGTGCAGAGTGCAATCTGAGGGTTGGGGAGAGAATTTCAATGGTCGTCACGAGAAGTAGCTCGGGAGCATCATTACTGATCGAGCTGGCCATGTCCTAAAGAATATAACTGCAAAACTGGGCCTGTGACAGGAGAGAACCAACAGGAGGGAAACATCAACTCGACCTCACCTTCACCAGTCTATTCATCACAGCAGCCTCTGTTATGAGTGTAATGGTGTGATGATCACCCCACGGTCTTTGTGAATACAATGTCCTATCTTTGCACAGGGAGCACCCTCCAGTGTGGTGTGGTGTCTACTTGCGACACCGTGTCATGTTGGCTGGATTTGTAACAGATTGTGCAATTCCAAACAGAGCAAGCTCTGCAGTCTTGTCACATTGTAAATGGGGTTCATAGAATTGTGGAATCCCGACAGTGCAGAAAGAGGCCATTCGGCCCATTGAGTCTGCACCGACAAGCAATCCCACCCAGGACCTATCCCCATTCCCCCATGTATTTACTCTGCTAATCCCCCTGACACTAAGGGGCAATTTAGCCTGGCCAATCAACCTAACCCCGCACATCTTTGGAGCGTGGGAGGAAACTGGAGCAACCGGAGGAAACCCACGCAGACACAGAGAGAACAGTGGGAAATATGGCCAGCCATTTAAGGAGAGAGGGAATGATCATGTCCTGGACTCAGGCAGCACCGAATACGCTCGCCCTAATTGGACATGGAAAATCCCGCCCTCTGCTAGGGTAGTGGTGCAGGCTCGATGGGCTGAAGGGCCTTTTCTACGCTGTATGACTCTGTGGTTCTTTGTGCACCTACATCGCGTGGACTGCAGTGGTTCAAGAAGGCAACTCACCATCACCTTCTCAAGGAGTGATTAGAGATGGGCAATAAATGCTGCTCTTGCCAGCGACTCCCACATCTCGTGAAAGAATGAAAAGAATACAGTATGCAGTAATCGAACATTGGACTGGATCCAAGAAAACATGCTTGACTTACTGACAAAAATTCTCAGCACTTGAAATTAATTTTCTTCCTTTTTATTATAAGACAATAGCAAGTTACTCCAGAATAGACAGATAGACACATTGAGGTCATTGAGAGGAAAGAAGGGATGGTACAATCATAAATTTCTTAGAAAACAGAAATAACTGCCAACAAAAAATAAGATAGGTACAAAATTAAATCGGTCCACGAAGGCAGGAATCAGAGCTTGGGCTGCCTCTACCCCTCTGTAAGGAAAGAAGGAAGGGCAGGTGACAGAAGTGTTAGTGAGGGATCACTTTGGGTGTGGGCGGCACGGTAGCACAGTGGTTAGCACTGCTGCTTCACAGCTCCAGGGACCTGGGTTCGATTCCCGGCTCGGGTCACTGTGTGGAGTTTGCACATTCTCCTCGTGTCTGCATGGGTTTCCTCCGGGTGCTCCCGTTTCCTCCCACAGTCCAAAGATGTGCGGGTTAGGTTGATTGGCCATGCTAAAATTGCCCCTTAGTGTCCTGAGATGCGTAGGTTAGAGGGATTAGTGGGTAAAATATGTAGGGATATGGGGGTAGGGCCTGGGTGGGATTGTGGTCGGTGCAGACTCGATGGGCCGAATGGCCTCTTTCTGTACTGTAGGGATTCTATGACCAGTGATCATAATCCTATTAGTTTTAAGATAGCTATGGAGAATGATAGGTCTGGCCCAAAAGTTAAAATTCTAAATTGGGGCAAGGACAATTTTGATGGTATCAGGCAGGAATCTTCAACAATTAATAGGGGGAGTCTGTGGGAAGACAAAGGGACCACACATAAGTGGGAGGCTTTCAAAAGTGTGTTAACTAGGGTTCAGGGTAAGCACATTCCTCTTAAAGTGAAGGGCAAGGCTGCTAGAAGAGGGAACCCTGGATGACTCGGGATATTGACGCCCTGGTCAAGAAGAAGAAGGAGGCACATGACATGCATAGGCAGCTGGGATCAAGTGAATCCCTTGAAGAGTATGGGGGGTGTAGGTGTGGAATTAAGAGAGAAATCAGGAGGGCAAAAAGGGGACACGAGATTATTTTGGCAGATAAGGCAAAGGAGAATCAAGAGAGCGACAAATACATAAAGGCCAAAAGAGTAACTAGGGAGAGAGTAGGGCCTCTTAAGGATCAACAAGGTCATTTATGTGCAGATCCACAAGAGAAGGGTGAGATCCTAAATGAATATTTCTCATCAGTATTTACTGTTGAGCAAAGCATGGATGCTAGGGAACTTGGGGAAATAAATAGAGATGTCTTGAGGTGTGTACATATTACAGAGAAAGAGGTGCTGGAAGTCTTAAAGTGCATCAAGGTAGATAAATCCCCAGGACCTGATGAAGTGTATCCCAGGACATTGTGGGAGGCTGGGGAGGAAATTGCAGGTCCTCGAGCAGAGATATTTGAATCATCGATAGTCACGGGTGAGGTGCCTGAAGACTGGAGGGTGGCAAATATTGTGGCTTTGTTTAAAAAGGGCTGCAGGGAAAAGCCTGGGAACTACAGGTCGGTGAGACTCACATCTGTAATAAAGAGAACAAAGAACAAAGAAAATTACAGCACAGGAAAAGGCCCTTCGGCCCTCCAAGCCTGCACCAACCATGCTGCCCGTCTTAACTAAAACCCGCTACGCTTCCGGGTACCATATCCCTCTATTCCCATCCTATTCATGTACTTGCCAAGACGCCCCTTAAAAGTCACTACCAAGAACAAAGAACAAAGAACAATACAGCACAGGAACAGGCCCTTCGGCCCTCCAAGCCTGCGCCGCTCATGTGCCCAACTAGACCATTCGTTTGTATCGCTCTATTCCCAGTCTGTTCATGTGGTTATCAAGATAAGTCTTAAATGATCCCAGCGTGTCCGCCTCAACCACCTTGCTTGGGAGTGCATTCCAGGCCCCCACCACCCTCTGTGTAAAATACGTCCCCCTGACATCTGTGTTGAACCTTGCCCCCCTCACCTTGAACCTGTGACCCCTTGTGTTCGTCACCTCCCACCTGGGAAAAAGCTTCCCACTATTCACCCTATCTATGCCCTTCAGAATTTTATACACCTCTATTAGGTCGCCCCTCATCCTCCGTCTTTCCAGGGAGAACATCCACAGTTTACCCAATCTCTCCTCATAGCTAAGACGCTCCATACCAGGCAACATCCTGGTAAACCTTTTCTGCACTCTCTCCAAAGCCTCCACGTCCTTCTGGAAGTGTGGCGACCAGAACTGGACGCAGTATTCCAAATGTTTCCTAACCATCGTTCTATACAGCTGCAACATCATATGCCAACTTTTATATTCTATGCCCCGTCCAATAAAGGCAAGCATGCCACATGCCTTCTTCACCACCATCTCCACCTGTGCTGCCACCTTTAAGGATCTGTGGACTTGTACACCCAGGTCCCTCTGTGTGTCTATACTCCTGATGGTTCTGCCATTTATTGCATAGCTCCCCCTTACATTAGATCTACCAAAATGCATCACTTCGCATTAATCTGGATTAAATTCCATCTGCCATTTCTCCGCCCAATGTTCCAGCCTATCTATATCCTGCTGTATTCTCTGACAATGTTCATCACTATCCGCAACTCCAGCAATGTTCGTGTCGTCCACAAACTTACTGGTCGCACCAGCTACATCTTCCTCCAAATCATTTATATATATATATATATATATATATATATATATATAATCACAAATAGCAGAGGTCCCAGTACAGAGCCCTGTGGAACTCCACTAGTCACAGACCTCCAACCGGAAGAAGACCCCTCCACTGCTAACCTCTGTCTTCTATGGCTAAACCAGTTCTCCACCCATCTAGCTAGTTCACCTTTGATCCCGTGAGATTTAACCTTTTGCACCAGCCTGCCATGAAGGACCTTGTCAAAAGCTTTACTAAAATCTCTATTGATGACATCCACGGCACTTCCCTCGTCAAACGTTTTTGTCACCTCCTCAAAAAACTCAACCAAATTTGTGAGGCATGACCTCCCTCATACAAAACCATGCTGTCTATCGCTAATGAGATTATTCCATTCTAAATGCGCATATATCCTATCTCTAAGAATCTTCTCCAACAATTCCCTACCACGGACGTCAAGCTCATCGGCCTATAATTACCCGGGTTCTCCTTGCTACCCTTCTTAAATAACGGGACCACGTTTGCTATCCTCCAATCCTCTGGGACCTCACCTGTGTCCAGCGAAGAGACAAAGATTTCTGTCAGAGGCCCAGCAATTTCATCTCTTGCCTCCCTGAGGAGTCTAGAATAGATGTCATCCGGCCCTGGGGATTTGTCTGTCTTAATGTTTCCTAAAAACCTAACACTTCCTCCCTTGTAATTGAGATTTTTTTCTAACTGGTCGACACATCTCTCTGAGACACGACCAGTCAACATGTCCCTCTCCTTTGTGAATACTGATGCAAAGTATTCGTTTAGGATCTCACCTACTTCCTTTGGTTCTAAGCATAATTCCCCTCCTTTGTCCCTGAGAGGTCCGATTCTTTCCCGAACAACCGTCTTGTTCCTAACGTATGTATAAAATGCCTTAGGATTCTCCTTAATCCTGTCTGCCAAGGACATTGCGTGACCCCTATTTGCCCTTCTAACTCCCTGTTTGAGTTCTTTTCTACATTCTCTGTATTCCTCCAATGCTCCATCTGTTTTTAGCTGCCTGGACCTCATGTATGCCTCTTTTTTCTTTTTGATTAGACCCACAATTTCACTGGTTATCCACGGCTCTCGAATCCTACCTTTCCTATCCTTCCTCTTCACCGGCACATGCCTGTCCTGCAGTCCTTTCAACTGCTCCTCAAAAGACTCCCACATGCCAGATGTGGATTTACCCTCGAACAGCCTCCCCAATCAGCAGCCACCAAATCCTGCCTAATCCGACTGTACTTAGCCTTCCCCCAATTCAGCATCTTACCCATAGGACAACACTCATCTTTTTCCATTACTATCCTAAAGTTTACAGAATTGTGGTCACTATTTGCCACATGTTCCCCCACTGAAACTTTGGTGACCTGACCAAGCTCATTCCCCAGTACTAGGTCCAGTATAGCCCCCTCTCTCTCTACCGTATCCACTTCCACTACCTCCCCGGCAACGAGTTCCAGGCACCCACCACTCTCTGTGTAAAAAATCTGCCTCGTACATCTCTTTTCAAACTTGCCCATCACACCTTAAACCTATGCCCCCTCGTAATTGACTCTTCCACCTTGGGAAAAAGCTTCTGACTATCCACTCTGTCCATGCCTCTCATAATCTTGGAGACTTCTATCAGGTCTCCCCTCAACCTCCATCGCTCCAGTGAGAACAAACCAAGTTTCTCCAACCTCTCCTCATAACTAATGCCCTCCATACCAGGCAACATCCTGGTAAATCTTTTCTGTACCCTCTCCAAAGCCTCCACATCCTTCTGGTAGTGTGGTGACCAGAATTGAACACTATATTCCAAGTGCGGCCTAACTAAGGTTCTATAAAGCGGCAACATGATTTGCCAATTTTTAATCTCAATACCCCGGCCGATGAAGGCAAGCATGTCGTATGCCTTCTTGACTACCTTCTCCACCTACAATGCCACTTTCAGTGACCCTGTGTACCTGTACACCCAGATCTCTTTGCCTATCAATACTCCGAAGGATTCTGTCATTTACTGTATATTTCCTATCTGTATTAGACCTTCCAAAATTCATTACCTCACATTTGTCCGGATTAAACTCCATCTGCCATCTCTCCGCCCAAGTCTCCAACTGATCTATATCCTGCTGTATCCTCTGATGGTCCTCATCGCTATAGAACATAGAACATAGAACAGTACAGCACAGAACAGGCCCTTCGGCCCACGATGTTGTGCCGACCTTCATCTGAAACCAAGATCAAGCTATCCCACTCCCTACCATCCTGTTGTGCTCCATGTGCCTATCCAATAACCGCTTAAATGTTCCTAAAGTGTCTGACTCCACTATCACTGCAGGCAGTCCATTCCACACCCCAACCACTCTCTGCGTGAAGAACCTACCTCTGATATCCTTCCTATATCTCCCACCATGAACCCTATAGTTATGCCCCCTTGTAATAGCTCCATCCACCCGAGGAAATAGTCTTTGAACGTTCACTCGATCTATCCCCTTCATCATTTTATAAACCTCTATTAAGTCTCCCCTCAATCTCCTCCGCTCCAGAGAGAACAGCCCCAGCTCCCTCAACCTTTCCTCATAAGACCGACACTCCAAACCAGGCAGCATCCTGGTAAATCTCCTCTGCACTCTCTCCAGCGCTTCCACATCCTTCTTATAGTGAGGTGACCAGAACTGCACGCAATATTCCAAATGCGGTCTCACCAAGGTCCTGTACAGTTGCAGCATAACCCCACGGCTCTTAAACTCCAACCCCCTGTTAATAAAAGCTATCCGTAAATCCACCAGCCTTTGTGTCGTCCACAAACTTACTAATCAATCCAGTTACATTTTCCTCCAAATCATTTATATATATTACAAACAGCAAAGGTCCCAGCACTGATCCCTGAGGAACACCACTTGTCACAGCCCTCCATTCAGAAATGCACCCTTCCACTGCTACCCTCTGTCTTCTTTGACTGAGCCAGTTTTGTATCCGCTTTGCCAGCTCACCTCTGATCCCATGCGACTTCACCTTCTGCACCAGTCTGCAATGAGGGACCTTGTCAAAGGCCTTACTGAAGTCCATGTAGACAACATGCACTACCCTACTCTCATCAATCCTCTTCGTCACTTCCTCGAAAAACTCGATCACGTTCGTGAGACACGACCTCCCCTTCACAAAACCACGCTGCCTCTCACTAATACGTCCACTTATTTCCAAGTGGGAATAAATCCTGTCTCGAAGAATCCTCTCCAATAATTTCCCTACCACTGATTATTCTTGCTACCCTTCTTAAACAAAGGAACAACATTGGCTATTCTCCAATCCACCAACTTAATGGGTAAGTTGTTGGAAGGTTGAGAGACAGGATCTACAGGCATTTAGAGACGCAAGGACTGATTAGGGACAGTCAGCATGGCTTTGTGAGTGGAAAATCATGTCTCACAAATTTAATTGAGTTTTTTGAAGGGGTAACCAAGAAGGTAGATGAGGGCAGTGCAGTTGATGTTGTCTACATGGACTTTAGCAAGGCCTTTGACAAGGTACCGCATGGTAGGTTGTTGCATAAGGTTAAATCTCACGTAGTCCAGGGTGAGGCAGCTAAATGGATACAAAATTGGCTTGATGACAGAAGCCAGAGGGTGGTTGTGGAGAGTTGTCTTTCAAACTGGAGGCCTGTGACCAGCGGTGTGCCTCAGGGATCAGTGCTGGGCCCACTGTTACTTCTCATTTATGTTAATGATTTGGATGAGAATATAGGAGGCATGGGTAGTAAGTTTGCAGATGACACCAAGATTGGTGGCATAGTGGGCAGTGAGGATGGTTATCTCGGATTGCAATGGAATCTTGATCAATTGGACCAGGGGGCTGACGAATGGCAGATGGAGTTTAATTTAGATAAATACGAAGTGATGCATTTTGGTAGATTGAACCAGCGCAGGACTTATTCAGTTAATGGTAGGGCGCTGGGGAAAGTTATAGAACAAAGAGATCTAGGGGTACAGATTCATAGCTCCTTGAAAGTGGAGTCACAGGTGGACAGAGTGGTGAAGAAAGCATTCTACATGCTTGGTGTCATTGGTCAGAACATTGAATACAGGAGTTGGGATGTCTTGTTGAAGTTGTACAAGACATTGGTAAGGCCACACTTGGAATACTGTGTACAGTTCTGGTCACCCTATTATAGAAAGGATATTATTAAACTAGAAAGAGTGCAGAAAAGATTTACTGGGATGCTACTGGGACTTGATGGTTTGAGTTATAAGGAAAGGCTGGATAGACTGGGACTTTTTCTCTGGAGCGTAGAAGGCTTCGGGGTGATCTTATAGAGGTCTATAAAATAATGAGGGGCATAGATCAGCTAGATAGTCAATATCTTTTCCCAAAGGTAGGGGAGTCTAAAACTAGAGGGCATAGGTTCAAAGTGAGAGGGGAGAGATGCAAAATTGTCCAATTTTTTCACACAGTGGGTGGTGAGTGTCTGGAACAAGCTGCCAGAGGTAGTAGTAGAGGCGGGTTCAATTTTGACTTTTAAAAAGCATTTAGACAGTTACATCGGTAAGATGGGTATAGAGGGATATGGGCCAAATGTGTGCAATTGGGACTAGCTTAGGGGTTTTTAAAAAAGGGTGGCATGGACAGGTTGGGCCTCTGTCCATGCCACCCTCTGTGACTCTATTTCCTAATTCTATCACCCTAACCTTCTACCCTCGTGTTTACCGAGCTTTACTTCAAGCTCTCTACGCTATTCACCTCAGTTACTCTGTATGGCAAAATTCCACATTCACATCACTGCACTGTTAAAGGTCCCTGCCAACAGTGATTATCTTATGCTGATGGTCTCTCGGTATTGTCACCCTCGTGAATGGAAACATTTTTTCTCTATCTCAATAACCCCTTTCACAATTCAAGAGAAGTCTGTCAGGTCATTCCTCGGCCTTGCCCGTGCTAAAAAACACCCCACTCCAGCCTGTTGAGTCATTGCTGAAAGGTATAACTTCTCTGTTTAACTATCCTCCTTGTTAAACATTTTTACTCTTTCTCCAGTGCCTCTCCATCCATTTTATAATTTGGAAAGCTCTATCTAGCATTGGGAAGTGTGGTCAAACCAAGGTTCCCTACACATTTAACATTAACTCCCCTGTTTTTCAATTCTTTCCCACGAGAAATGAATTGGTGTTTGTTGATGTTTATGCTGTTACCCTGGATTGCTTCAATCAGTGATTTGTGTATCTGTACACCAAGATCCCTTTGCTCCAATACTCTATTTAGCCCCAAATGGATTGCGATCAAGCTCCATATAACATTTCTGTTCTTCCAGTGAAAATCCACAACCACACACACTTCTCAATATTGAAGCTCATTCACCAAACACATTCGGCATTTTTAAAATTCATTTCTTATTTTATTCAGTTACAAATTTCTTCAGGATTAAGGATACCCCTTGTGCAATTTGCTGTGGTGTGCAAGTTCCTCACTTGCCCTCCATCCTCACTCCCTCCAACCACTTTCCCTCCATCCTCACTCCCTCCAAACACTTTCCCTCCATCCTCTCTGTCCATTCTCACTCCCTCGATTCTCACTCCATCCTCTCTACTTCCATTCTCAGACTTCCACCATCCTCTCACTTCCTCCATCCTCAATCTCTCCATCCTCTCTCTATCCATCCTCTCATCTCTCCATCCTCTATCCCTCCGTGTCAGACTCCTATTCATTGACTGCAGCTCAGCCTTCAACACCATTATTCCCACGAATCCCACCTCCAAACTCCATGGCCTGGGCCTCGGCTCCTCCCTCTGTGAGTGGATCCTAGACTTCCTACCCCACAGACTGCATTAGTAAGGATAGGCAATAGCGCCTCCTCCACGATTATCCTCAACACCGGTGCCCCACAAGGCTGTGTCCTCAGCCCCCTACTAGACTCCTTATACACCTATGACTGTGTGGCCAAATTCCCCTCCAACTCCATTTTTAAGTTTGCTGATGACAACATCTTGACAGTGGGTGGGATCTCAAACAATGCTCAGATGGAGTGCAGGAATGAGATAGAGAATCTGGTGAAATGGTGCGTTAGCAATAATCTCTCCCTCAATGTCAATAAAAAGGTGATAGTCATTGACTTCAGGAAATGTAGTGGAGGACATGCCCCTGTCTATATCAACAGGAATGAAGTGGAAATTGTTGAGAGCTTCAAGTCCCTCCATGCCGACACTATAGTTAAGAAAGCCCACCAACTTTCTCAGGAGGCTAAGGAAATTCTGCATGTCTGCTATGACTCTCACCAATTTTTATAGATGCACCAGAGAATGCATCCTTTCCAGATGTATCACAGCTAAGTATGGCTCCTACTCGCAAGAAACTACAAAGGGCTGTGAGCGAGGCCCAGTCCATCATGCAAATCAGCCTCTGTCTACACTTTCTGCTGTCTCAGAAAAGCAGCCAGCATAATCAAAGGCCCCATGTGCCCCAAACATTCTCTCTTCCACCTTCTACCATTGGGAAAAAGATAGAGAAGTCTGCTTCTTCCCTGCTGCCATCAGACTTACGAATGGACCTACCATGGGCGGCACGGTGGCACAGTGGTTAGCACTGCTGCCTCACAGGGCCAGGGACCCGGGTTCGATTCCTGGCATGGGACACTGTGCGGACTTTGCATGTTCTCCCTGTGTCTGCGTGGGTTTCCTCCGGGTGCTCCAGTTTCCTCCCACAGTCCAAAAGATGTTCTGGTTAGGTGCATTGACCATGCTAAATTCTCCCTCAGTGTACCCGAACAGGCGCTGGAGTGTGGTGACTGGAGGATTTTCACAGTAACTTCATTGCAGTGTTAATGTAAGCCTACTTGTGACACTAATAAATAAACTTAAACTTACCATATATCTCAATGCGAGGAGCGTTTGCAATAAGGTGGATGAATTAACTGTGCAGACAGTCATTAACAGATATGATGTAATTGGGATCACGGAGACCTGGCTCCAGGGTGACCAGGGATGGGAACTCAACATCCAGGGGTATTCAATATTCAGGAAAGATAAACTGAAAGGAAAGGAGGGGTGGGGTAGTGTTGCTGGTTAAAGAGGAGATTAGTGCAATAGTAAGGAAGGACATTAGCCTAGACGATGTGGAATCTGTATGGGTGGAGCTGCAGAACACCAAAGGACAAAAAACACCAGTGGGAGTTATGTACAGACCACCAAACAGTGGTCGTGAGGTTGGGGATGGCATCAAGCAGGAAATTAGCGTGCAGTGAGGGTACAGCTGTTATCATGGGGAACTTCAATCTGTATATAAGAACATAAGAACATAAGAAATAGGAGCAGGAGTAGGCCATCTAGCCCCTCGAGCCTGCCCCGCCATTCAATAAGATCATGGCTGATCTGACGTGGATCAGTACCACTTACCCGCCTGATCCCCATAACCCTTAATTCCCCTACCGATCAGGAATCCATCCATCCGCGCTTTAAACATATTCAGCGAGGTAGCCTCCACCACCTCAGTGGGCAGAGAATTCCAGAGATTCACCACCCTCTGGGAGAAGAAGTTCCTCCTCAACTCTGTCTTAAACCGACCCCCCTTTATTTTGAGGCTGTGTCCTCTAGTTTTAACTTCCTTACTAAGTGGAAAGAATCTCTCCGCCTCCACCCTATCCAGCCCCCGCATTATCTTATAAGTCTCCATAAGATCCCCCCTCATCCTTCTAAACTCCAACGAGTACAAACCCAATCTCCTCAGCCTCTCCTCATAATCCAAACCCCTCATCTCCGGTATCAACCTGGTGAACCTTCTCTGCACTCCCTCCAATGCCAATATATCCCTCCTCATATAAGGGGACCAATACTGCACACAGTATTCCAGCTGCGGCCTCACCAATGCCCTGTACAGGTGCATCAAGACATCCCTGCTTTTATATTCTATCCCCCTCGCGATATAGGCCAACATCCCATTTGCCTTCTTGATCACCTGTTGTACCTGCAGACTGGGCTTTCGCGTCTCATGCACAAGGACCCCCAGGTCCCTTTGCACGGTAGCATGTTTTAATTTGTTTCCATTGAGATAGTAATCCCATTTGTTATTATTTCCTCCAAAGTGTATAACCTCGCATTTATCAACGTTATACTCCATTTGCCATATCCTCGCCCACTCACTCAGCCTGTCCAAATCTCTCTGCAGATCTTCTCCGTCCTCCACACGATTCACTTTTCCACTTATCTTTGTGTCGTCTGCAAACTTCGTTACCCTACACTCCGTCCCCTCCTCCAGATCATCTATATAAATGGTAAATAGTTGCGGCCCGAGTACCGATCCCTGCGGCACGCCACTAGTTACCTTCCTCCAACCGGAAAAACACCCATTTATTCCGACTCTTTGCTTCCTGTCGGATAGCCAGTCCCCAATCCACTTTAACACACTACCCCCAACTCCGTGTGCCCTAATCTTCTTCAGCAGCCTTTTATGGGGCACCTTATCAAACGCCTTTTGGAAATCCAAAAACACCGCATCCACCGGTTCTCCTCCATCAACCGCCCTCGTCACATCTTCATAAAAATCCAACATGTTCGTCAAGCACGACTTTCCCCTCATGAATCCATGCTGCATCTGATTGATCGAACCATTTCTATCCAGATGCCCTGCTATCTCCTCTTTAATAATGGATTCCAGCATTTTCCCTACTACAGACGTTAAGCTGACCGGCCTATAGTTACCCGCCTTTTGTCTCCTTCCTTTTTTAAACAGCGGCGTAACATTAGCCGTTTTCCAATCAACCGGCACTACCCCAGAATGCAACGAGTTTTGATAAATAATCACTAACGCATCCACTATTACCTCTGACATTTCTTTCAATACCCTGGGATGCATTCCATCCGGACCCGGGGACTTGTCCACCTTCAGTCCCATTAGTCTACCCAGCACTGCCTCTCTGGTAACATTAATTGTATTAAGTATTTCTCCTGCTGCCAACCCTCTATCGTTAATATTTGGCAAACTATTTGTGTCCTCCACCGTGAAGACCGACACAAAAAACTTATTTAAAGACTCAGCCATATCCTCATTTCCCACTATTAACTCCCCCCTCTCGTCCTCCAAGGGTCCAACATTCACTCTAGCCACTCTATTCCTTTTTATATATTTATAAAAACTTTTACTATCATTTTTTATATTAATTGCTAGCCTAGCTTCATAGTCTATCCTTCCTTTCTTTATCGCTTTCTTAGTCTCTCTTTGTTGTTTCTTAAATTTTTCCCAATCACTTGTTTCTCCACTATTTTTGGCCACTCTGTACGCAGCTGTTTTTATTTTAATACTCTCCTTTATTTCCTTCGTTATCCACGGCTGGTTCTCCCTTTTCTTACAATCCTTGTTTTTTGCTGGAATATATTTTTGCTGAGAACTGAAAAGGATCTCCTTAAAAATCCTCCACTGTTCCTCAGCTATCCTACCTGCCAGCCTGCTCTCCCAGTCTACCTTAGCCAATTCATCCCTCATCCTATCATATTTCCCTCTGTTCAAACAGAGGACACTGGTTTGGGACCAAACTTTCTCCTCTTCCATCTGAATCAGAAATTCGACCATATTGTGGTCACTAGACCCAAGAGGGTCCTTCACAATAAGATCCTTAATTCTACCTACCTCGTTACACAATACCAGATCCAAAATAGCTTGTTCCCTTGTCGGTTCCGTAACATGCTGTTCAAGGAAACTATCCCGACAGCATTCTAAGAACTCTTCCTCCATTCCACCCTTACCGACTTGAGTCTGCCAGTCAATGTGCATGTTGAAGTCCTCCATGATTATTGCCGTTCCGTTTTTACACGCATCCCTTATCTGCTTGTTTATAGCCCTCCCTACCTCAACATTATTATTTGGGGGCCTATATACCACACCTACTAGTGTCTTTCTCCCTCTACTATTCCTCATCTCTACCCATAATGATTCCACGTTTTGTTCCTCAGAGCCTATGTCATCCCTCAGTACTACCCTGATATTATCTCTTATTAATAGCACGACCCCACCACCTTTTCCTTCCTGTCTATTCTTCCTAAACGCCTGATACCCCTGGATATTCATCTCCCAGTCCTGGTCACCTTTCAGCCACGTTTCTGTAATGGCCACTAGATCGTACCCACTTGTGCTGATTTGCACCATCAACTCATTTACCTTGTTCCGAATGCTTCGTGCATTCAGGCAAAGTGTCCTTATTCCAGCTTTTATCTGGACCCGCTTTGATGAGTCGCGAACACCCTCTCCCTCTACTCCCTTATCTAAATTACCGCCTTCATTCACTTGCACCCTCTCCTCTACCATTAATTTTGTAATTCCCCTTACCCCTGCATCCTCCCCCCCATCAATTAGTTCCTTGATCCTAGTCAACTCTTATAGCTCCCCTCCCCCCAACCTATCTCATTTAAATTCTGACCAGCAGCCTTAGCCAACCTACCGGCCAGGATATTGGTCCCCCTGTGATTCAAGTTCCACCCGTTTTTTGTATACAAAGAACAAAGAACAATACAGCACAGGAACAGGCCCTTCGGCCCTCCAAGCCCGCGCCGCTCCCCGGTCCAGGATTGAATCCTGAATCCAGGATCCCCGCCCAATTTTCCAGCCTATCTACATACCAATATCCTATCCACCGAGCTGTCCCTCACAGCTACGATGCTTTGCTCATTACAACCTATTAACTCACCCCCACCCCCCTATTCCAGACCATATAGATCTATACAGATCACCCCTGCCCCTAAAGAGGTCCCAATGGTCCAGGAACCTGAATCCCTGCCCCCTGCACCAGTCCCTCAGCCACACATTCATCTTCCACCTCACTCCATTCCTGCCCTCACCTTCCCGTGGCACATCCCGTGGTATATTGATTGGGGTCACCAAACTGGTAGCAATGCGATGGAGGAGGATTTCTTGGAACACATAAGGGATGGTTTTCTTGACCAATATGTCAAGGAGCCAACTAGGGAGCAGGCTATTCCAGACTGAGTATTATGTAATGAGAGAGGATTAATTAGCAACCTTGTGGTGCTGCATTCTTTGGGGAAGAGTGACCATAGTATGGTAGAATTCTTCATTAAGATGGAGAGTGACACAGTTAAGTCTGAGACTTGGGGAAAGCTAACTTTGATGGTTTGAGACATGCATTGGCGAGGATAAGCCGGCAAAGGATACTTAAGGGTTGACAGTGGATAGGCAATGGCAGACATTTAAAGAACACATGGATGAACTTCAACAACTGTACATCCCTGTCTGGCATAAGAGTGAAACGGGGAAGTTGGCTCATCCATAGTTAACAAGAGAAATCAGGGATAGTGTTAAAGCCAAAGAGGAGGCTTATAAATTGGTCTGAAAAAGTAGCAAACCTGAGGACTGGGAGAAATTTAAAATCCAGCAGAGGAGGACAAAGGGTTTATTTCGGAATGGGACAGTAGAATACGAGTGTGAGCTTGCAGAAAACATAAAAACTAACTGCAAAAGTTTCTATAGATACGTGAAGAGAAAAAGACTGGTGAAGACAATGTAGGTCCCTTACAGTTAGAATCAGGTGAATTCATAATGGGCATCAAAGAGATGGCAGACCAGCTGAACAAATACTTTGGATCTGTCTTCACTAAGGACGCAAATAACCTTCCAGAAATACTCGGGGACATGCATTGGTGATCATTTTCTAGCATTCTATCGAGTTTGGAAGAGTTTCAGTGGATTGGAGGGTAGCTAATGTAACCCCACTTTTTAAAAAAAGGAGGGAGAGAGAAAACAGGGAATGATAGATGGTTACCTGACTTTGGTGGTCAGGAAAATGCTGGAGTCAATTATTAGGGATGCAATAACTGAGCATTTGGAAAGCGGTGACATTTGGAAGGCATTCGGAAAGGATCGGTCCAAGGTCAGCTTGGATTCACAAAAAGAAAATCATGCTTGACAAATCTTCTGGAAGTTTTTGAGGATGTGACCAGTGGAGTGGATAAGGGTGAACCAGTGGATCTTGTGTATCTGGACTTTCAAAGGGGTTTTGACAAGGTCCCGCACAAGAGATTAGTGAGTAAAATTAAAGCTCATGGTATTGTGGGTAATGTATTGACGTGGATAGAGAACTGGTTTACAGACTGGAAGCACAGGTGGGAAGAACTGGCTCCTTTTCAGAGTGGCAGGTGGAAACTAGTGGGGTACCACAGGGTTCAGTGCTGGGAACCCAGCGATTCACAATATACATTAATGATTTGGATGAAGGAATTGAATGAGATATCTCCAAATTTGCAGACGTCACTAAGCTGGGTGGCAGTGTGTGCTGTAAGGTGGATGCTAAGAGGCTGCAGGGTGACTTGGACAGGCTGGCTGAGTGGGCAAATACTTGGCAAATGTAATATAATGTGGATAAATGTGAGGTTATCCACTTTGGTGGCAAAAACAGGAAGGGAGATTATTATCTGAATTGTGGCAGTTTAGGAAAAGGGGAAGTGCAACGTGACCTGGGTGTCAGGGTGGAACAGTCGCTGAAGGTTGGCATGCAGGGGCAGCAGGTGGTGAGGAAAGCTAATGGCATGCTGGAAGTGTTAGGTGTTTTAGGAAGCATTAAGGTAGACAAATCCCCAGGGCCAGATGGCATCTGTCCTGGATTACTGAGAGAGACAAGAGATGAAATTGCTGGGCCTCGAACAGAAATCTTTGTTTCTTCATTGGACACAGGTGAGGTCCCAGAGGATTGGAGGATAGAAATGTGGTCCCGTTATTTAAGAAGGGTAGCAAGGATAACCTGGGTAATTATAGGCCGGTGAGCTTGACGTCCATGGTAGGGAAATTGTTGGAGAAGATTCTTAGAGATAGGATCTATACACATTTAGAACTGAATAATCTCATTAGCGATAGACAACATGGTTTTATATGAGGGAGGTCATGCCTCACAAATTTGGTTGAGATTTTTGAGGAGGTGACAAAAATGATTGACGAGGGCAGGGCCGTGGATGGCGTCTACATGGATTTTAGTAAAGCATTTGACAAGGTCCCTCATGGTAGGCTGGTGCAAAAGGTTAAATCTCACGGAATCAAAGGTGAACGAGCTAGATGGGTACAGAACTGGCTGGGTAGCAGTGGAGGGATCTTTTTCTGATTGGAGGTCTGTGACTAGTGGTGTTCCGCAGGGCTCTGTATTGGGACCTCTGCTGTTTGTGATATATATAAATGATTTGGAAGAAGATGCAGCTGGTCTGATTAGTAAGTTTGCGGACGACACAAAGATTGCTGGAGTTGCGGATAGTGATGAACATTGTCAGAGAATACAGCAGGATATAGATAGGCTGGAAAATTGGGCGGAGAAATGGCAGATGGAATTTAATCCAGATAAGTGCGAAGTGATGCATTTTGGTAGATCTAATGCAGGGGGGAGCCATACAATAAATGGCAGAACCATCAGGAGTTAAGACACACAGAGGGATCTGGGTGTACAAGTCCACAGATCTTTAAAGATGGCAGCACAGGTGGAGATGGTGGTGAAGAAGGCATATGGCATGCTTGCCTTTATTGGACGGGGCATAGAGTATAAAAGTTGGCATATGATGTTGCAGTTAGATAGAACGTTGGTTAGGCCACATTTGGAATACTGCGTCCAGTTCTGGTCGCCACACTACCAGGACGTGGAGGCTTTGGAGAGAGTGCAGAAAAGGTTTACCAGGATGTTGCCTGGTATGGAGGGTATTAGCTATGAGGAGAGATTGAGTAAACTAGGGTTGTTCTCCGTGGAAAGACAGAGGTTGAGGGGTGACTTAATAGAAGTTTATAAAATTATGAAGGGCATCGATAGGGTGAACAGTTGGAAGCTTTTTTCCAGGTCAGAAATGACAAACACAAGGGGTCAAAAGTTCAAGGTATGGGGGGCATGATTCAGTAAAGATATGTGGGGGACGTATTTTACACAGAGGGTGGTGGGGGCCTGGAATGCACTCCCAAGCAAGGTGGTTGAGGCGGACACGCTAGGATCATTTAAGACTTATCTTGATAGCCACATGAACAGACTGGGAATAGAGGGATACAAACGGATGGTCTCGTTAGGAACACATGATTGGTGCAGGCTTGGAGGGCCGAAGGGCCTGTTCCTGTGCTGTATTGTTCTTTGTTCATAGCCAGTGGATTTCAGTATAGAGTAAGGATGTCTTGCTGCAGTTATACAGGGTCTTGGTGAGGCCACACCTTGAGTATTATGTGCAGTTTTGGTCTTCTAGTCTGAGGAAGGACATTCCTGTTATTGAGGGAGTCCAGTGAAGGTTCACCAGACTGATTCCTGGAATGGCAGGTCTGACATATGAGGAGAGACTGGATCGACTGGGCTTGTACTCTCTGGAATTTAGAAGAATGAGGGGATCTCACAGAAACATATAAAATCCTGACGGGACTCGACAGGTTAGATGCGGGAATAATATTCCTGATGTTGGGGAAGTTCAGAACGAAGGATTAAGGATAATGGGTAAGCCATTCATAGAACATAGAACAGTACAGCACAGAACACGCCCTTCGGCCCACGATGTTGTGCCGAGCTTTATCTGAAACCAAGATCAAGCTATCCCACTCCCTATCATCCTGGTGTGCTCCATGTGCCTATCCAATAACCGCTTAAATGTTCCAAAAGTGTCTGACTCCACTATCACTGCAGGCAGTCCATTCCACACACCAACCACTCTCTGCATAAAGAACCTACCTCTGATATCCTTCCTATATCTCCCACCACGAACCCTATAGTTATGCCCCCTTGTAAGAGCTCCATACACCCGAGGAAATAGTCTTTGAACGTTCACTCTATCTATCCCCTTCATCATTTTATAAACCTCTATTAAGTCTCCCCTTAGCCTCCTCCGCTCCAGAGAGAATAGCCCTAGCTCCCTCAACCTTTCCGCATAAGATCTACCCTCCAAACCAGGCAGCTTCCTGGTAAATCTCCTCTCTCCCTCCATCCTCACTCTCCCATCCTCTCTCCCTCCATTCTCACTCCCTCCATCCCCTCTCCCTCCATCCTAACTGTCCCATCCTCTCTCCCTCAATCATTTCCCCCACCTTCCTATCCCCTCCATCCTCTCTCCCTCCATCCTCTCTCCCTCCATCCCCTCTCCCACCATCCTCACTCCCTCCATCCTCTCTCCCTCCATCCTCTCCCCCTCCATCCTCACGTCCTCCATCCTCCCCCCCTCCATCCTCCCTTACTCCATCCTCTCTCCCTCCATCCCCTCTCCCTCCATCCTCACTCCCTCCATCCTCCCTTGCTCCATCCTCTCTCCCTCCATCCTCTCTCCCTCCATCCTCACTCCGTCCATTCTCTCTCCCTCCATCCTCTCTTTCTCCATCCTCTCTACCTCTATGCTCACTCCCTCCATCCCCTCTCCCTCCATCTTCACTCCATCAATCCTCTCTCCCTCCATCCTCACTCCCTCCATCCTCTCCCCCACCTTCCTGTATCTCTCCATCCTCTCTCCCTCCATCCTCTCCGTCCATCCTCTCTCCCTCCATCCTCACTCCCTCCATCCCTTCTCCCTCCATCCCCACCCCCTCCATCCTCCCTCCCTCCATTCTCCCTCCCTCCATCCCCTCTCCCTCCATCCTCACACCCTCCATCCTCTATCCCTCCATCCTTACTCCCTCCATCCTCCCTCCCTCCATCCACACTCCCTCCATCCTCACTCCCACCAACCTCTCCATCCACACTCCCTCCATCCTCAGTCCCTCCATCCTCACTCCCTCCATCCTCGCTCCCTCGACTCTCACTCGCTCCATCCTCACTCCCTCCATCCTCTCTCCCTCCATCCTCTCTCCCTCCATCATCTCTCCCTCCATCCTCTCCCTCCATCCTCTCTCCCTCCATTCTCCCCTCCCTCCATACTCACTCCCTCCAAACTCCCTCCCTCCATCTTCACTCCCTCCATCTTCACTCCCTCCATCCTCACTCCCTCCATCCTCACTCCCTCCATACTCTAACTCCATCCTCTCTCACTCCATCTTCACACGATCAATCCTCACTCCCTCCATCCTCACTCCCTGCATCCTCTCTCCCTCCATCCTCTTACTCCATCCTCTCTTCCTCCATCCTCTCTCACTCCATCCTCACTCCCTCCATCCTCATTCCCTCCATCCTCTTTCCCTCCACCCTCCCTCCATCCTCACTCCCTCCATCCTCACTCCCTCCATCCTCTCTCTCCCTCCATCATCACTCCCTCCATTCTCTCTCCCTCCATCCTCTCTCCCTCCAACCTCTCTCCCTCCATCCTCACTCCCTCCATCCTCACTCCCTCCATCCACTCTCCCTTCATCCTCACTCCCGCCATTCTCACTCCCTCCATCCACTTTCCCTCCATCCTCCCTACCTCCATCCTCCCTCCATTATCTCTCCCTCCATCCACACTCCCTCCATCCTCTCTCCCTCCATTCTCTCACCCTCAATCCTCACTCCATCCATCCTCATTCCCTCCGTCCTCTCTCCCTCCATCCTCTCACCCTGCATCCTCTCACCCTCCATCCTCTCCCTCCAACCTCTCTCCCTCCATCCTCACTCGCTCCATCCTTACTCCCTGCATCCTACTTCCCTCCATCCTCTCTCTCGCCATCCCAACTCCCTCCATCCTCACTCCCTCCATCCTCTCTCCCTCCATCCTCCCTCCCTCCAACCTCTCTCCCTCCATCCTCACTCGCTCCATCCTTACTCCCTGCATCCTACTTCCCTCCATCCTCTCTCGCTCCATCCTCTCTCCCTCCATCCTCACTCGCTCCATCCTCACTCGCTCCATCCTCATTCCCTCCACCCTCCCGCCATCCTCACTCCCTCCATCCTCCCTCCCTCCATCCTCACTCACCCAATCCTCTCTACCTCCATCCTCATTCCCTCCATCCTCTCTCCCTCCATCCTCATTCTCTCCATCCTCTCTCCCTCCATCATCTCTACCTCCATCCTCTCTCCCTCCATCCTCTCTCTCTCAATCCTCCCTACCTCCATACTCACCCCCTCCATTCTCTCTTCCTTCATCTTCACTCCCTCCATTCTCATTCCATCCATCTTCATTCCCTCCACCCTCCCTGCATCCTCACTCCCTCCATCGTCACTCGCTCAATCTTCTCTCCCTCCATCATCACTCCCTCCATTCTCTCTCCCTCCATCCACACTCCCTCCATCCTCTCTCCCTCCATCCTCAATCCCTCCATCCTCTCTCCCTCCATCCTCACTAACTTCTTCCTCTCTGCCTCCATCCTCACTTCCTCCATCCTCTCTCCCTCCATAATCTCTCCCTCCATCCTCACTCCCTCCATCCTCACTCCCTCCATCTTCTCTCCCTCCATCCTCACTCCCTCCATATGCACTCCCTCCATCCTCACTCCCTCCATCCTCTCTCCCTCCATCCTCACCAACTCCATCCTCTCTCACTCCATCCTCACTCCCTCCATCCTCACTCCCTCCATCCTCACTCCCTCCATCCTCTCCCTCCATCCACTCTCCCTCCATCCTCACTCCCTCCATCCTCTCTGCCTCCATCCTCACTCCCTCCATCCTCTCTCCCTCCCTCCTCACTCCCTCCATCCACTCTCCCTCCATCCTCACTCCCTCCATCCTCTCTCCCTCCATCCTCACTCCTTCCATCCTCTCTCCCTCCATTCTCTCTCCCTCCATACTCTCTCCCTCCATCTCCTCTCCCTCCATCCTCACTCCCTCCACCCTCTCTCCCTCCACCCTCTCGATCTCCATCCACTCTCACTCCATCCTCTCCCCCTCCATCCTCTCCCCCTCCATCCTCTCCCCCTCCATCCTCTGTCCCTCCTCCCTCAATCCGTCCATCCTCCCTCCCTCAATCCTCTCTCCCCCATCCACTCTCCCTCCATCCTCACTCCCTCAATCCTGTCCCTCTCCATCCTCTCTCCCTCAATGCTCACTCCCACTATCCTCTCTCCCTCCATCCTCACTCCCTCCATCCTCTATCCCTCCATCCTCAATCCCTCCATCCTCACTCCCTCCATCTTCCATCCCTCCACCCTCAATCCGTCCATCCTCACTCCCTCCATCCTCACTCCCTCCATCCTGTCTCCCTCCATCCTCCCTCTTTCCATCCACTCTCCATCCATCCTATCTCCCTCCATCCTGACTCCCTCCATCCTCACTCCCAACATCCTTATTCACTCCATTCTCTCTGCCTCCATCCTCACCCCCTCCATCCTCTCTTCCTCCATCCTCTCTCCCTCCATCCTCACTGCCTCCATCCTCTCTTCATCCATGCTCACTCCCTCCATCCCCTCTCCCTCCATCCTCACTGCCCCATCCTCTCTCCCTCAATCATTTCCCCCACCATCCTATCCCCTCCATCCTCTCTCCCTCCATCCACTCTCCGTCCATCCGCTCCCCCTCCATCCTCACGTCCTCCATCCTCCCGCCCTCCATTGTCCCTTACTCCATCCTCTCTCCCTCCATCCTCTATTACTCCGTCCTCTCTACCTCCATGCTCACTCCCTCCATCCCCTCTCCCTCCATCCTCACTTCACCAAGCCTCTCTCCCTCCATCCTCACTCCCTCCATCCTCTCCCACACCTTCCTGTCTCTCTCCATCCTCTCTCCCTCCATCCTCTCCGTCCATCCTCTCTCCCTCCATCCTCATTCCCTCCATCCTCTCTCCCACCATCCCTTCTCCCTCCATCCTCTCACCATCCATCCCTCATCCCTCCATCCCCACCCCCTACATCCTCTGTCCCTCCATTCTCCCTCCCTCCATCCCCTCTCCCTCCATCCTCACACCCTTCATCCTCTATCCCTCCATCCTTACTCCCTCCATCCTCCCTCCATCCACACTCCCTCCATCCTCACTCCCCCCAACCTCTCCATCCACACTCCCTCCATCCTCAGTCCCTCCATCCTCACTCCCTCCATCCTCGCTCCCTCGACTCCCACTCGCTCCATCATCTCTCCCTCCATCCTCTCTCCCTCCATCCTCTCTCCCTCCATTCTCCCCTTCCTCCATACTCACTCCCTCCAAACTCCCTCACTCCAACTTCACTCCCTCCATCTTCACTCTCTCCATCCTCACTCCCTCCATCCTCACTCCCTCCATCTTCTAACGCCATCCTCTCTCACTCCATCTTCACACGATCAATCCTCACTCCCTCCATCCTCACTCCCTGCATCCTCTCTCCCTCCATCCTCTTACTCCATCCTCTCCTCCTCCATCCTCTCTCACTCCATCCTCACTCCCTCCATCCTCATTCCCTCCATCCTCTTTCCCTCCATCCTCCCTCCATCCTCACTCCCTCTATCCTCACTCCCTCCATCCTCTCTCTCCCTCCATCATCACTCCCTCCATTCTCTCTCCCTCCATCCTCTCTCCCTCCAACCTCTCTCCCTCCATCCTCACTCCCTCCATACTCTCTCCCTCCACCCTCACTCCCACCATCCTCTCTCCCTCCATCCTCACTCCCTCCATCCTCTATCCCTCCATCCTCAATCCGCCCATCATATCTCCCTCCATCCTCAATCCCTCCATCCTCACTCCCTCCATCCTGTCTCCCTCCATCCTCCCTCTTTCCATCCACTCTTCCATCCATCCTATCTCCCTCCATCCTGACTCCCTCCATCCTCACTCCCTCCATCCTTATTCCCTCCATCCTCTCTCCCTCCATCCTCACCCCCTCCATCCTCTCTTCCTCCATCCTCTCTCCCTCCATCCTCACCCTCTCCATCCTCTCTTCAACCATGCTCACTCCCTCCATCCCCTCTCCCTCCATCCTCACTGCCCCATCCTCTCTCCCTCAATCATTTCCCCCACCTTCCTATCCCCTCCATCCTCTCTCCCTCCATCCACTCTCCGTCCATCCTCTCCCCCTCCATCCTCACGTCCTCCATCCTCCCCCCCTCCATTGTCCCTTACTCCATCCTCTCTCACTCCATCCTCTCTTACTCCATCCTCTCTACCTCCATGCTCACTCCCTCCATCCCCTCTCCCTCCATCCTCACTTCACCAATCCTCTCTCCCTCCATCCTCACTCCCTCCATCCTCTCCCCCACCTTCCTGTCTCTCTCCATCCTCTCTCCCTCCATCCTCTCCGTCCATCCTCTCTCCCTCCATCCTCATTCCCTCCATCCTCTCTCCCACCATTCTCTCTCCCTCCATCCTCTCACCATCCATCCCTCATCCCTCCATCCCCACCCCCTCCATCCTCTCTCCCTCCATTCTCCCTCCCTCCATCCCCTCTCCCTCCATCCTCACACCCTTCATCCTCTATCCCTCCATCCTTACTCCCTCCATCCTCCCTCCCTCCATCCACACTCCCTCCATCCTCACTCCCCCCAACCTCTCCATCCACACTCCCTCCATCCTCAGTCCCTCCATCCTCACTCCCTCCATCCTCGCTCCCTCGACTCTCACTCACTCCATCATCTCTCCCTCCATCCTCTCTCCCTCCATCCCCTCTCCCTCTATTCTCCCCTTCCTCCATACTCACTCCCTCCAAACTCCCTCCCTCCATCTTCACTCCCTCCATCTTCAGTCCCTCCAACCTCACTCCCTCCATCCTCACTCCCTCCATCTTCTAACTCCATCCTCTCTCACTCCATCTTCACACGATCAATCCTCACTCCCTCCATCCTCACTCCCTGCATCCTCTCTCCCTCCATCCTCTTACTCCATCCTCTCCTCCTCCATCCTCTTTCACTCCATCCTCACTCCCTCCGTCCTCATTCCCTCCATCCTCTTTCCCTCCATCCTCCCTCCATCCTCACTCCCTCTATCCTCACTCCCTCCATCCTCTCTCTCCCTCCATCATCACTCCCTCCATTCTCTCTCCCTCCATCCTCTCTCCCTCCAACCTCTCTCCCTCCATCGTCACTCCCTCCATACTCTCTCCCTCCACCCTCACTCCCTCCATCTTCACTCACTCCATCCTCACTCCCTCCATCCACTCTCCCTTCATCCTCACTCCCGCCATTCTCACTCCCTCCATCCACCTTCGCTCCATACTCCCTACCTCCATCCTCCCTCCATTCTCTCTCCCTCCATCCTCACTCGCTCCATCCTCACTCCCTCGATCCTCATTCCCTCCATCCTGATTCCCTCCACCCTCCCTCCATCCTCACTCCCTCCATCCTCCCTCCCTCCATCCTCACTCACCCAATCCTCTCTACCTCCATCCTCATTCCCTCCATCCTCTCTCCCTCCATCCTCACTCTCTCCATCCTCTCTCCCTCCGTCATCTCTACCTCCATCCTCTCTCTCCAGCCTCCCTCCCTCCATACTCACCCCCTCCATTCTCTCTTCCTTCATCTTCACTCCCTCCATTCTCATTCCATCCATCTTCATTCCCTCCACCCTCCCTGCATCCTCACTGCCGCCATCGTCACTCGCTCCATCTTCTCTCCCTCCATCGTCACTCCCTCCATTCTCTCTCCCTCAAACCACACTCCCTCCATCCTCTCTCCCTCCATCCTCAATCCCTACATCCTCTCTCCCTCCATCCTCACTAACTCGATCCTCTCTGCCTCCATCCTCACTCCCTCCATCCTCTCTCCCTCCATACTCTCTCCCTCCATCCTCACTCCATCCATCCTCTCTCCCTCCATCCTCACTCCCTCCATCTTCACTCCCACAATACTCACTCCCTTCATCCTCTCTCCCTCCATCCTCACTCCCTCCATCCTCACTCCCTCCATCCTCACTCCCTCCATATGCACTCCCTACATCCACACTCCCTCCATCCTCTCTTCCTCCATCCTCACGAACTCCATCCTCTCTCACTCCATCCTCACTCCCTCCATCCTCACTCCCTCCATCCTCTCTCCCTCCATCCTCACTCCCTCCATCCTCTCTCCCTCTATCCTCACTCCCTCCATCCTCTCTCCCACCATCCTCACTCCCTCCATCCTCTCTCCCTCCTCACCCCCTCCATCCACTCTCCCTCCATCCTCACTCCCTCCATCCTCTCTCCCTCCATCCTAACTCCTTCCATACTCTCTCCCTCCATCTCCTCTCCCTCCATCCTCACTCCCTCCATCCTCTCTCCCTCCACCCTCTCCCTCTCCATCCACTCTCGCCCCATCCTCTCCCCCACCATCCTCTCCCCCTCCAGCCTCTCCCCCACCATCCTCTATCCCTCCACCCTCACTCCCTCCATCTTCACTCCCTCCATCCTCACTCCCTCCATCCACTCTCCCTTCATCCTCATTCCCGCCATTCTCACTCCCTCCATCCACCTTCGCTCCATCCTCCCTACCTCCATCCTCCCTCCATTCTCTCTCCCTCCATCCACACTCCCTCCATTCTCATTCCCTCCATGCTCCCTCCCTCCATCCTCATTCCCTCCATCCTTTCTCCCTCCATCCTCACTCCCTCCATTCTCTCTCCCTCCATCCACACTCCCTCCATCCTCTCTCCCTCCATTCTCTCACCCTCAATCCTCACTCCATCCATCCTCATTCCCTCCATCCTCTCTCCCTCCATCCTCTCTCCCTCCATCCTCTCACCCTCCATCCTCCCTCTTTCCATCCTCTCTCCATCTGTCCTCTCTCTCGCCATCCTAACTCCCTCCATCCTCACTCCCTCCATCCTCTCTCCCTCCATCCTCTCTCCCTCCAACCTCTCTCCCTCCATCCTCACTCGCTCCATCCTTACTCCCTGCATCCTACTTCCCTCCATCCTCTCTCGCTCCATCCTCTCTCCCTCCATCCTCACTCGCTCCATCCTCACTCCCTCGATCCTCATTCCCTCCATCCTGATTCCCTCCACCCTCCCTCCATCCTCACTCCCTCCATCCTCCCTCCCTCCATCCTCACTCACCCAATCCTCTCTACCTCCATCCTCATTCCCTCCATCCTCTCTCCCTCCATCCTCACTCTCTCCATCCTCTCTCCCTCCGTCATCTCTACCTCCATCCTCTCTCCCTCCTCATTCCATCCATCTTCATTCCCTCCACCCACCCTGCATCCTCACTGCCGCCATCGTCACTCGCTCCATCTTCTCTCCCTCCATCGTCACTCCCTCCATCCCCACGAACTCCATCCTCTCTCACTCCATCCTCACTCCTTCCATCCTCTCTCCCTCCATCCTCACTCCCTCCATTCTCTCTCCCTCCATCCTCTCTCCCTCCATCCTCACTCTCTCCATCCTCTCTCCCTCCTCACTCCCTCCATCCACTCTCCCTCCATCCTCACTCCCTCCATCCTCTCTCCATCCATCCTTACTCCTTCCATCCTCTCTCCCTCCATTCTCTCTCCCTCCATCTCCTCTCCCTCCATCCTCTCTCCCTCCACCCTCTCCCCCTCCATCCTCTCCCTGTCCATCCTCTATCCCTCCACCCTCAATCCGTCCATCCGCCCTCCCTCAATCCTCTCTCCCTCCATCCACTCTCCCTCCATCCTCACTCCCTCCATCCTGTCCCTCTCCATCCTCTCTCCCTCCATGCTCACTCCCACCATCCTCTCTCCCTCCATCCTCCCTCCCTCCACCTTCACTCCCTCCATCCTCACTCCCTCCATCCTCATTCCTTCCATCCTCACTCCCGCCATCCCCATTAACTCCATCCTCTCTCCCTCCATCCTCACTCCCTCCCTTCTCTCTCCCTCCATCCTCACTCCTTCCATCCTCTCTCCCTCCATTCTCTCTCCCTCCATCCTCACTCCCTCCCATTCTCTCTCCCTCCATCTCCTCTCCCCCCATCCTCACTCCCTCTAATCTACGCATCCCAGGACTCTAAGGGGCAATTTTTTTTTTAACTTGGCCAATCCACCTAACCCGCACATCTTTGGACTGTGGGAGGAAACCGGAGCACCCGGAGGAAACCCACGCAGACACGAGGAGAATGTGCAAACTCCACACAGACAGTGACCCGAGCCGGGAATCGAACCCGGAACCCTGGAGCTGTGAAGCAGCAGTGCTAACCACTGTGCTACCGTGCCGCCCCCGTCCATCCTCAATTCCTTCATCCTCACTCCCCGCATCTTCTATCCCTCCTCCCTCAATCCGTCCATCCTCACTCCCTCCATCCTCTCTGCCTCCATCCTCACTCCCTACAGCCTCTCTTCCTCCATCCTCTCTCCCTCCATCCTCACCCCCTCCAACCTCACTCCCTCCATCCTCTCTCCCTCCATCTTCACTCCCTCCATCCTCATTCTCTCCATCCTCAAACCCTCCATCCTCACTCCCTCCATCTACTATCCCTCCACCCTCAATCCGTCCATCCTCACTCCCTCCATCCTCACTCCCTCCATGCTCTCTCCCTGCATCCTGTCCCTCCATATTTACTCCCTCCATCCTCACTCCCTCCATCCTCTCTCCCTCCATCCTCGCTCCCTGCATCCTCACTCCCTCCATCCTCATTCCCTCCATCCTCTCTCCCTCCATTCTCTCTCCCTCCATCCTCTCACCCTTGATCCTCCCTCTTTCCATCCTCTCTCCATCCAACCTCTCTCCCTGCGTCCTCATTCCCTCCATCCTCTCTCCCTTCATTGTCAGTCCCTCCATCCTCACTCCCTCCATCTTCAACCCCTCCATCCTCACCTCCTTCATACTCTCTCCCTCCATCTTCACTCCCTCCATCCTCCCTCCCTCCATCCTCACTCCCTCCATCCTCTCTCCCTCCATCCTCACTCCCTCCATCCTCTCCCCCTCAACCCTCACTCCTTCCATCCTCACACTCTCCATCCTCTCTCCCTCCATCCCCTCTCCCTCCATTCTCAATCACTCCATCTTCACTCCCTCCATTCTCTCTCCCTCCATCCTCACTCCCTCCATCCTCACTCCTCCATCTTCTCTCCCTCCATCCTCTCTCACTCCAACCTCTCTCCCTCCATCCTCTTGCCCTCCATCTATCTCCCTCCTCTCTCACTCCATCCTCTCTCCCTCCATCCTCTTGCCCTGCATCTATCTCCCTCCATCCTCACACCCTGCATATGCACTCCCACCATCCTCACTCCCTCCATCCTCTCTCCCTCCATCCTCTCTCACTCCATCCTCACTCCCTCCATCCTCTCTCCCTCTATCCTCACTCCCACCATCCCCTCTCCCTCCATCCTCACTCCCTCCATCCTCTCTCCCTCCATCCTCACTCCCTCCATCCTCACCAACTCCATCCTCTCTCACTCCATCCTCACTCCCTCCATCCTCTCTCCCTCCATCCTCACTCCCTCCATTCTCTCTCCCTGCATCCTCACTCCCTCCATCCTCATTCCCTCCATCCTCTCTCCCTCCATCCTCTCGCCCTCGATCCTCCCTCTTTCCATCCTCTCTCAATCCATCCTCCATCCCTGCATCCTCACTCCCTCCATATTCACTCCCTACATCCTCACTCCCTCCATCCTGTCTCCCTCCATCGTCAGTCCCTCCATCCTCACTCCCTCCATCTTCACTCCCTCCATCCTCCCACCTTCCATGCTCACTCCCTCCATTCTCTCTCCCTCCATCCTCACTCCCTCCCTTCTCTCTCCCTCCATCCTCACTCCTTCCATCCTCTCTACCTCCATTCTCTTTCCCTCCATCCTCACTCCCTCCCTTCTCTCTCCCTCCATCCTCACTCCTTCCATTCTCTCTCCCTCCATCCTCACTCCCTCCCTCCATCCTCACTCCCTCTAACCTACGCATCCCAGGACTCTAAGGGGCAATTTTTTTTTTAACTTGGCCAATCCACCTAACCCGCACATCTTTGGACTGTGGGAGGAAACCGGAGCACCCGGAGGAAACCCATGCAGACACGAGGAGAATGTGCAAACTCCACACAGATAGTGACCCGAGCCGGGAATCGAACCCGGAACCCTGGAGCTGTGAAGCAGCAGTGCTAACCACTGTGCTACCGTGCCGCCCCCGTCCATCCTCAATTCCTTCATCCTCACTCCCTCCATCTTCTATCCCTCCTCCCTCAATCCGTCCATCCTCACTCCCTCCATCCTCTCTGCCTCCATCCTCACTCCCTACAGCCTCTCTCCCTCCATCCTCTCTCCCTCCATCCTCACCCCCTCCAACCTCACTCCCTCCATCCTCTCTCCCTCCATCTTCACTCCCTCCATCCTCATTCCCTCCATCCTCAAACCCTCCATCCTCACTCCCTCCATCTACTATCCCTCCACCCTCAATCCGTCCATCCTCACTCCCTCCATCCTCACTCCCTCCATGCTCTCTCCCTGCATCCTGTCCCTCCATATTTACTCCCTCCATCCTCACTCCCTCCATCCTCTCTCCCTCCATCCTCGTTCCCTGCATCCTCACTCCCTCCATCCTCATTCCCTCCATCCTCTCTCCCTCCATTCTCTCTCCCTCCATCCTGTCACCCTTGATCCTCCCTCTTTCCATCCTCTCTCCATCCATCCTCTCTCCCTGCGTCCTCATTCCCTCCATCCTCTCTCCCTTCATTGTCAGTCCCTCCATCCTCACTCCCTCCATCTTCAACCCCTCCATCCTCACCTCCTCCATACTCTCTCCCTCCATCTTCACTCCCTCCATCCTCCCTCCCTCCATCCTCACTACCTCCATCCTCTCTCCCTCCATCCTCACTCCCTCCATCCTCTCCCCCTCAACCCTCACTCCTTCCATCCTCACACCCTCCATCCTCTCTCCCTCCATCCCCTCTCCCTCCATTCTCAATCACTCCATCTTCACTCCCTCCATTCTCTCTCCCTCCATCCTCACTCCCTCCATCCTCACTCCTCCATCTTCTCTCCCTCCATCCTCTCACTCCATCCTCTCTCCCTCCATCCTCTTGCCCTCCATCTATCTCCCTCCGTCCTCACTACCTCCATCCTCTCTCACTCCATCCTCTCTCCCTCCATCCTCTTGCCCTGCATCTATCTCCCTCCATCCTCACACCCTCCATATGCACTCCCACCATCCTCACTCCCTCCATCCTCTCTCCCTCCATCCTCACTAACTCCATCCTCTCTCACTCCATCCTCACTCACACCATCCTCACTCCCTCCATCCTCTCTCCCTCCATCCTCACTAACTCCATCCTCTCTCACTCCATCCTCACTCCCTCAATCCTCTCTCCCTCCATCCTCACTCCCTCCATCCTCTCTCCCTCCATCCTCACTCCCTCCATCCTCACCAACTCCATCCTCTCTCACTCCATCCTCACTCCCTCCATCCTCTCTCCCTCCATCCTCACTCCCTCCATTCTCTCTCCCTCCATCCTCACTCCCTCCATCCTCATTCCCTCCATCCTCTCTCCCTCCATTCTCTCTCCCTCCATCCTCTCGCCCTCGATCCTCCCTCTTTCCATCCTCTCTCAATCCATCCTCCATCCCTGCATCCTCACTCCCTCCATATTCACTCCCTACATCCTCACTCCCTCCATCCTGTCTCCCTCCATCGTCAGTCCCTCCATCCTCACTCCCTCCATCTTCACTCCCTCCATCCTCCCACCCTCCATGCTCACTCCCTCCATCCTCTCTCCCTCCATCCTCACTCCCTCCCTTCTCTCTCCCTCCATCCTCACTCCTTCCATCCTCTCTACCTCCATTCTCTTTACCTCCATCCTCATTCCCTCCCTTCTCTCTCCCTCCATCCTCACTCCTTCCATTCTCTCTCCCTCCATCCTCACTCCCTCCCTTCTCTCTCCCTCCATCCTCACTCCTTCCATTCTCTCTCCCTCCATCTCCTCTCCCTCCATTCTCACTCCCTCTAACCTACGCATCCCAGGACTCTAAGGGGCAATTTTTTTTTTAACTTGGCCAATCCACCTAACCCGCACATCTTTGGACTGTGGGAGGAAACCGGAGCACCCGGAGGAAACCCACGCAGACACGAGGAGAATGTGCAAACTCCACACAGACAGTGACCCGAGCCGGGAATCGAACCCGGAACCCTGGAGCTGTGAAGCAGCAGTGCTAACCACTGTGCTACCGTGCCGCCCCCGTCCATCCTCAATTCCTTCATCCTCACTCCCTCCATCTTCTATCCCTCCTCCCTCAATCCGTCCATCCTCACTCCCTCCATCCTCTCTGCCTCCATCCTCACTCCCTACAGCTTCTCTCCCTCCATCCTCTCTCCCTCCATCCTCACCCCCTCCAACGTCACTCCCTCCATCCTCTCTCCCTCCATCTTCACTCCCTCCATCCTCATTCCCTCCATCCTCAAACCCTCCATCCTCACTCCCTCCATCTACTATCCCTCCACCCTCACTCCCTCCATCCTCACTCCCTCCATGCTCTCTCCCTGCATCCTATCCCTCCATATTTACTCCCTCCATCCTCACTCCCTCCATCCTCTCTCCCTCCATCCTCGCTCCCTGCATCCTCACTCCCTCCATCCTCATTCCCTCCATCCTCTCTCCCTCCATTCTCTCTCCCTCCATCCTCTCACCCTTGATCCTCCCTCTTTCCATCCTCTCTCCATCCATCCTCTCTCCCTGCGTCCTCATTCCCTCCATCCTCTCTCCCTTCATTGTCAGTCCCTCCATCCTCACTCCCTCCATCTTCAACCCCTCCATCCTCACCTCCTCCATACTCTCTCCCTCCATCTTCACTCCCTCCATCCTCCCTCCCTCCATCCTCACTCCCTCCATCCTCTCTCCCTCCATCCTCACTCCCTCCATCCTCTCCCCCTCAACCCTCACTCCTTCCATCCTCACACTCTCCGTCCTCTCTCCCTCCATCCCCTCTCCCTCCATTCTCAATCACTCCATCTTCACTCCCTCCATTCTCTCTCCCTCCATCCTCACTCCCTCCATCCTCACTCCTCCATCTTCTCTCCCTCCATCCTCTCTCACTCCAACCTCTCTCCCTCCATCCTCTTGCCCTCCATCTATCTCCTCCTCTCACTCACTCCATCCCTCTCCCCTCCATCCTCTTGCCCTGCATCTATCTCCCTCCATCCTCACACCCTCCATATGCACTCCCACCATCCTCACTCCCTCCATCCTCTCTCCCTCCATCCTCACTAACTCCATCCTCTCTCACTCCATCCTCACTCCCTCCATCCTCTCTCCCTCTATCCTCACTCCCACCATCCCCTCTCCCTCCATCCTCACTCCCTCCATCCTCTCTCCTCCATCCTCACTCCCTCCATCCTCACCAACTCCATCCTCTCTCACTCCATCCTCACTCCCTCCATCCTCTCTCCCTCCATCCTCACTCCCTCCATTCTCTCTCCCTGCATCCTCACTCCCTCCATCCTCATTCCTCCATCCTCTCTCCCTCCATCCTCTCGCCCTCGATCCTCCCTCTTTCCATCCTCTCTCAATCCATCCTCCATCCCTGCATCCTCACTCCCTCCATATTCACTCCCTACATCCTCACTCCCTCCATCCTGTCTCCCTCCATCGTCAGTCCCTCCATCCTCACTCCCTCCATCTTCACTCCCTCCATCCTCCCACCTTCCATGCTCACTCCCTCCATCCTCTCTCCTCCATCCTCACTCCCTCCCTTCTCTCTCCCTCCATCCTCACTCCTTCCATCCTCTCTACCTCCATTCTCTTTCCCTCCATCCTCACTCCCTCCCTTCTCTCTCCCTCCATCCTCACTCCTTCCATTCTCTCTCCCTCCATCCTCACTCCCTCCCTTCTCTCTCCCTCCATCCTCACTCCTTCCATTCTCTCCTCCCTCCATCCTCACTCCCTCCATCTTCACTCCCACAATACTCACTCCCTTCATCCTCTCTCCCTCCATCCTCACTCCCTCCATCCTCACTCCCTCCATCCTCACTCCCTCCATATGCACTCCCTACATCCACACTCCCTCCATCCTCTCTTCCTCCATCCTCACGAACTCCATCCTCTCTCACTCCATCCTCACTCCCTCCATCCACACTCCCTCCATCCTCTCTCCCTCCATCCTCACTCCCTCCATCCTCTCTCCCTCTATCCTCACTCCCTCCATCCTCTCTCCCACCATCCTCACTCCCTCCATCCTCTCTCCCTCCTCACCCCCTCCATCCACTCTCCCTCCATCCTCACTCCCTCCATCCTCTCTCCCTCCATCCTTACTCCTTCCATACTCTCTCCCTCCATCTCCTCTCCCTCCATCCTCACTCCCTCCATCCTCTCTCCCTCCACCCTCTCCCTCTCCATCCACTCTCGCCCCATCCTCTCCCCCACCATCCTCTCCCCCTCCAGCCTCTCCCCCACCATCCTCTATCCCTCCACCCTCACTCCCTCCATCTTCACTCCCTCCATCCTCACTCCCTCCATCCACTCTCCCTTCATCCTCATTCCCGCCATTCTCACTCCCTCCATCCACCTTCGCTCCATCCTCCCTACCTCCATCCTCCCTCCATTCTCTCTCCCTCCATCCACACTCCCTCCATTCTCATTCCCTCCATGCTCCCTCCCTCCATCCTCATTCCCTCCATCCTTTCTCCCTCCATCCTCACTCCCTCCATTCTCTCTCCCTCCATCCACACTCCCTCCATCCTCTCTCCCTCCATTCTCTCACCCTCAATCCTCACTCCATCCATCCTCATTCCCTCCATCCTCTCTCCCTCCATCCTCTCTCCCTCCATCCTCTCACCCTCCATCCTCCCTCTTTCCATCCTCTCTCCATCTGTCCTCTCTCTCGCCATCCTAACTCCCTCCATCCTCACTCCCTCCATCCTCTCTCCCTCCATCCTCTCTCCCTCCAACATCTCTCCCTCCATCCTCACTCGCTCCATCCTTACTCCCTGCATCCTACTTCCCTCCATCCTCTCTCGCTCCATCCTCTCTCCCTCCATCCTCACTCGCTCCATCCTCACTCCCTCGATCCTCATTCCCTCCATCCTGATTCCCTCCACCCTCCCTCCATCCTCACTCCCTCCATCCTCCCTCCCTCCATCCTCACTCACCCAATCCTCTCTACCTCCATCCTCATTCCCTCCATCCTCTCTCCCTCCATCCTCACTCTCTCCATCCTCTCTCCCTCCGTCATCTCTACCTCCATCCTCTCTCCCTCCTCATTCCATCCATCTTCATTCCCTCCACCCACCCTGCATCCTCACTGCCGCCATCGTCACTCGCTCCATCTTCTCTCCCTCCATCGTCACTCCCTCCATCCCCACGAACTCCATCCTCTCTCACTCCATTCTCTCTCCCTCCATCCTCTCTCCCTCCATCCTCACTCTCTCCATCCTCTCTCCCTCCTCACTCCCTCCATCCACTCTCCCTCCATCCTCACTCCCTCCATCCTCTCTCCATCCATCCTTACTCCTTCCATCCTCTCTCCCTCCATTCTCTCTCCCTCCATCTCCTCTCCCTCCATCCTCTCTCCCTCCACCCTCTCCCCCTCCATCCTCTCCCTGTCCATCCTCTATCCCTCCACCCTCAATCCGTCCATCCGCCCTCCCTCAATCCTCTCTCCCTCCATCCACTCTCCCTCCATCCTCACTCCCTCCATCCTGTCCCTCTCCATCCTCTCTCCCTCCATGCTCACTCCCACCATCCTCTCTCCCTCCATCCTCCCTCCCTCCACCTTCACTCCCTCCATCCTCACTCCCTCCATCCTCATTCCTTCCATCCTCACTCCCGCCATCCCCATTAACTCCATCCTCTCTCCCTCCATCCTCACTCCCTCCCTTCTCTCTCCCTCCATCCTCACTCCTTCCATCCTCTCTACCTCCATTCTCTCTCCCTCCATCTCCTCTCCCCCCATCCTCACTCCCTCTAATCTACGCATCCCAGGACTCTAAGGGGCAATTTTTTTTTTAACTTGGCCAATCCACCTAACCCGCACATCTTTGGACTGTGGGAGGAAACCGGAGCACCCGGAGGAAACCCACGCAGACACGAGGAGAATGTGCAAACTCCACACAGACAGTGACCCGAGCCGGGAATCGAACCCGGAACCCTGGAGCTGTGAAGCAGCAGTGCTAACCACTGTGCTACCGTGCCGCCCCCGTCCATCCTCAATTCCTTCATCCTCACTCCCCGCATCTTCTATCCCTCCTCCCTCAATCCGTCCATCCTCACTCCCTCCATCCTCTCTGCCTCCATCCTCACTCCCTACAGCCTCTCTTCCTCCATCCTCTCTCCCTCCATCCTCACCCCCTCCAACCTCACTCCCTCCATCCTCTCTCCCTCCATCTTCACTCCCTCCATCCTCATTCCCTCCATCCTCAAACCCTCCATCCTCACTCCCTCCATCTACTATCCCTCCACCCTCAATCCGTCCATCCTCACTCCCTCCATCCTCACTCCCTCCATGCTCTCTCCCTGCATCCTGTCCCTCCATATTTACTCCCTCCATCCTCACTCCCTCCATCCTCTCTCCCTCCATCCTCGCTCCCTGCATCCTCACTCCCTCCATCCTCATTCCCTCCATCCTCTCTCCCTCCATTCTCTCTCCCTCCATCCTCTCACCCTTGATCCTCCCTCTTTCCATCCTCTCTCCATCCAACCTCTCTCCCTGCGTCCTCATTCCCTCCATCCTCTCTCCCTTCATTGTCAGTCCCTCCATCCTCACTCCCTCCATCTTCAACCCCTCCATCCTCACCTCCTCCATACTCTCTCCCTCCATCTTCACTCCCTCCATCCTCCCTCCCTCCATCCTCACTCCCTCCATCCTCTCTCCCTCCATCCTCACTCCCTCCATCCTCTCCCCCTCAACCCTCACTCCTTCCATCCTCACACTCTCCATCCTCTCTCCCTCCATCCCCTCTCCCTCCATTCTCAATCACTCCATCTTCACTCCCTCCATTCTCTCTCCCTCCATCCTCACTCCCTCCATCCTCACTCCTCCATCTTCTCTCCCTCCATCCTCTCTCACTCCAACCTCTCTCCCTCCATCCTCTTGCCCTCCATCTATCTCCCTCCTCTCTCACTCCATCCTCTCTCCCTCCATCCTCTTGCCCTGCATCTATCTCCCTCCATCCTCACACCCTCCATATGCACTCCCACCATCCTCACTCCCTCCATCCTCTCTCCCTCCATCCTCTCTCACTCCATCCTCACTCCCTCCATCCTCTCTCCCTCTATCCTCACTCCCACCATCCCCTCTCCCTCCATCCTCACTCCCTCCATCCTCTCTCCCTCCATCCTCACTCCCTCCATCCTCACCAACTCCATCCTCTCTCACTCCATCCTCACTCCCTCCATCCTCTCTCCCTCCATCCTCACTCCCTCCATTCTCTCTCCCTGCATCCTCACTCCCTCCATCCTCATTCCCTCCATCCTCTCTCCCTCCATCCTCTCGCCCTCGATCCTCCCTCTTTCCATCCTCTCTCAATCCATCCTCCATCCCTGCATCCTCACTCCCTCCATATTCACTCCCTACATCCTCACTCCCTCCATCCTGTCTCCCTCCATCGTCAGTCCCTCCATCCTCACTCCCTCCATCTTCACTCCCTCCATCCTCCCACCTTCCATGCTCACTCCCTCCATTCTCTCTCCCTCCATCCTCACTCCCTCCCTTCTCTCTCCCTCCATCCTCACTCCTTCCATCCTCTCTACCTCCATTCTCTTTCCCTCCATCCTCACTCCCTCCCTTCTCTCTCCCTCCATCCTCACTCCTTCCATTCTCTCTCCCTCCATCCTCACTCCCTCCCTTCTCTCTCCCTCCATCCTCACTCCCTCTAACCTACGCATCCCAGGACTCTAAGGGGCAATTTTTTTTTTAACTTGGCCAATCCACCTAACCCGCACATCTTTGGACTGTGGGAGGAAACCGGAGCACCCGGAGGAAACCCATGCAGACACGAGGAGAATGTGCAAACTCCACACAGATAGTGACCCGAGCCGGGAATCGAAACCGGAACCCTGGAGCTGTGAAGCAGCAGTGCTAACCACTGTGCTACCGTGCCGCCCCCGTCCATCCTCAATTCCTTCATCCTCACTCCCTCCATCTTCTATCCCTCCTCCCTCAATCCGTCCATCCTCACTCCCTCCATCCTCTCTGCCTCCATCCTCACTCCCTACAGCCTCTCTCCCTCCATCCTCTCTCCCTCCATCCTCACCCCCTCCAACCTCACTCCCTCCATCCTCTCTCCCTCCATCTTCACTCCCTCCATCCTCATTCCCTCCATCCTCAAACCCTCCATCCTCACTCCCTCCATCTACTATCCCTCCACCCTCAATCCGTCCATCCTCACTCCCTCCATCCTCACTCCCTCCATGCTCTCTCCCTGCATCCTGTCCCTCCATATTTACTCCCTCCATCCTCACTCCCTCCATCCTCTCTCCCTCCATCCTCGTTCCCTGCATCCTCACTCCCTCCATCCTCATTCCCTCCATCCTCTCTCCCTCCATTCTCTCTCCCTCCATCCTGTCACCCTTGATCCTCCCTCTTTCCATCCTCTCTCCATCCATCCTCTCTCCCTGCGTCCTCATTCCCTCCATCCTCTCTCCCTTCATTGTCAGTCCCTCCATCCTCACTCCCTCCATCTTCAACCCCTCCATCCTCACCTCCTCCATACTCTCTCCCTCCATCTTCACTCCCTCCATCCTCCCTCCCTCCATCCTCACTACCTCCATCCTCTCTCCCTCCATCCTCACTCCCTCCATCCTCTCCCCCTCAACCCTCACTCCTTCCATCCTCACACCCTCCATCCTCTCTCCCTCCATCCCCTCTCCCTCCATTCTCAATCACTCCATCTTCACTCCCTCCATTCTCTCTCCCTCCATCCTCACTCCCTCCATCCTCACTCCTCCATCTTCTCTCCCTCCATCCTCTCACTCCATCCTCTCTCCCTCCATCCTCTTGCCCTCCATCTATCTCCCTCCGTCCTCACTACCTCCATCCTCTCTCACTCCATCCTCTCTCCCTCCATCCTCTTGCCCTGCATCTATCTCCCTCCATCCTCACACCCTCCATATGCACTCCCACCATCCTCACTCCCTCCATCCTCTCTCCCTCCATCCTCACTAACTCCATCCTCTCTCACTCCATCCTCACTCACACCATCCTCACTCCCTCCATCCTCTCTCCCTCCATCCTCACTAACTCCATCCTCTCTCACTCCATCCTCACTCCCTCAATCCTCTCTCCCTCCATCCTCACTCCCTCCATCCTCTCTCCCTCCATCCTCACTCCCTCCATCCTCACCAACTCCATCCTCTCTCACTCCATCCTCACTCCCTCCATCCTCTCTCCCTCCATCCTCACTCCCTCCATTCTCTCTCCCTCCATCCTCACTCCCTCCATCCTCATTCCCTCCATCCTCTCTCCCTCCATTCTCTCTCCCTCCATCCTCTCGCCCTCGATCCTCCCTCTTTCCATCCTCTCTCAATCCATCCTCCATCCCTGCATCCTCACTCCCTCCATATTCACTCCCTACATCCTCACTCCCTCCATCCTGTCTCCCTCCATCGTCAGTCCCTCCATCCTCACTCCCTCCATCTTCACTCCCTCCATCCTCCCACCCTCCATGCTCACTCCCTCCATCCTCTCTCCCTCCATCCTCACTCCCTCCCTTCTCTCTCCCTCCATCCTCACTCCTTCCATCCTCTCTACCTCCATTCTCTTTACCTCCATCCTCATTCCCTCCCTTCTCTCTCCCTCCATCCTCACTCCTTCCATTCTCTCTCCCTCCATCCTCACTCCCTCCCTTCTCTCTCCCTCCATCCTCACTCCTTCCATTCTCTCTCCCTCCATCTCCTCTCCCTCCATTCTCACTCCCTCTAACCTACGCATCCCAGGACTCTAAGGGGCAATTTTTTTTTTAACTTGGCCAATCCACCTAACCCGCACATCTTTGGACTGTGGGAGGAAACCGGAGCACCCGGAGGAAACCCACGCAGACACGAGGAGAATGTGCAAACTCCACACAGACAGTGACCCGAGCCGGGAATCGAACCCGGAACCCTGGAGCTGTGAAGCAGCAGTGCTAACCACTGTGCTACCGTGCCGCCCCCGTCCATCCTCAATTCCTTCATCCTCACTCCCTCCATCTTCTATCCCTCCTCCCTCAATCCGTCCATCCTCACTCCCTCCATCCTCTCTGCCTCCATCCTCACTCCCTACAGCTTCTCTCCCTCCATCCTCTCTCCCTCCATCCTCACCCCCTCCAACGTCACTCCCTCCATCCTCTCTCCCTCCATCTTCACTCCCTCCATCCTCATTCCCTCCATCCTCAAACCCTCCATCCTCACTCCCTCCATCTACTATCCCTCCACCCTCACTCCCTCCATCCTCACTCCCTCCATGCTCTCTCCCTGCATCCTATCCCTCCATATTTACTCCCTCCATCCTCACTCCCTCCATCCTCTCTCCCTCCATCCTCGCTCCCTGCATCCTCACTCCCTCCATCCTCATTCCCTCCATCCTCTCTCCCTCCATTCTCTCTCCCTCCATCCTCTCACCCTTGATCCTCCCTCTTTCCATCCTCTCTCCATCCATCCTCTCTCCCTGCGTCCTCATTCCCTCCATCCTCTCTCCCTTCATTGTCAGTCCCTCCATCCTCACTCCCTCCATCTTCAACCCCTCCATCCTCACCTCCTCCATACTCTCTCCCTCCATCTTCACTCCCTCCATCCTCCCTCCCTCCATCCTCACTCCCTCCATCCTCTCTCCCTCCATCCTCACTCCCTCCATCCTCTCCCCCTCAACCCTCACTCCTTCCATCCTCACACTCTCCGTCCTCTCTCCCTCCATCCCCTCTCCCTCCATTCTCAATCACTCCATCTTCACTCCCTCCATTCTCTCTCCCTCCATCCTCACTCCCTCCATCCTCACTCCTCCATCTTCTCTCCCTCCATCCTCTCTCACTCCAACCTCTCTCCCTCCATCCTCTTGCCCTCCATCTATCTCCCTCCTCTCTCACTCCATCCTCTCTCCCTCCATCCTCTTGCCCTGCATCTATCTCCCTCCATCCTCACACCCTCCATATGCACTCCCACCATCCTCACTCCCTCCATCCTCTCTCCCTCCATCCTCACTAACTCCATCCTCTCTCACTCCATCCTCACTCCCTCCATCCTCTCTCCCTCTATCCTCACTCCCACCATCCCCTCTCCCTCCATCCTCACTCCCTCCATCCTCTCTCCCTCCATCCTCACTGCCTCCATCCTCACCAACTCCATCCTCTCTCACTCCATCCTCACTCCCTCCATCCTCTCTCCCTCCATCCTCACTCCCTCCATTCTCTCTCCCTGCATCCTCACTCCCTCCATCCTCATTCCCTCCATCCTCTCTCCCTCCATCCTCTCGCCCTCGATCCTCCCTCTTTCCATCCTCTCTCAATCCATCCTCCATCCCTGCATCCTCACTCCCTCCATATTCACTCCCTACATCCTCACTCCCTCCATCCTGTCTCCCTCCATCGTCAGTCCCTCCATCCTCACTCCCTCCATCTTCACTCCCTCCATCCTCCCACCTTCCATGCTCACTCCCTCCATCCTCTCTCCCTCCATCCTCACTCCCTCCCTTCTCTCTCCCTCCATCCTCACTCCTTCCATCCTCTCTACCTCCATTCTCTTTCCCTCCATCCTCACTCCCTCCCTTCTCTCTCCCTCCATCCTCACTCCTTCCATTCTCTCTCCCTCCATCCTCACTCCTTCCATTCTCTCTCCCTCCATTCTCACTCCCTCTAACCTACGCATCCCAGGACTCTAAGGGGCAATTTTTTTTTTAACTTGGCCAATCCACCTAACCCGCACATCTTTGGACTGTGGGAGGAAACCGGAGCACCCGGAGGAAACCCATGCAGACACGAGGAGAATGTGCAAACTCCACACAGATAGTGACCCGAGCCGGGAATCGAACCCGGAACCCTGGAGCTGTGAAGCAGCAGTGCTAACCACTGTGCTACCGTGCCGCCCCCGTCCATCCTCAATTCCTTCATCCTCACTCCCTCCATCTTCTATCCCTCCTCCCTCAATCCGTCCATCCTCACTCCCTCCATCCTATCTGCCTCCATCCTCACTCCCTACAGCCTCTCTCCCTCCATCCTCTCTCCCTCCATCCTCACCCCCTCCAACCTCACTCCCTCCATCCTCTCTCCCTCCATCTTCACTCCCTCCATCCTCATTCCCTCCATCCTCAAACCCTCCATCCTCACTCCCTCCATCTACTATCCCTCCACCCTCAATCCGTCCATCCTCACTCCCTCCATCCTCACTCCCTCCATGCTCTCTCCCTGCATCCTGTCCCTCCATATTTACTCCCTCCATCCTCACTCCCTCCATCCTCTCTCCCTCCATCCTCGCTCCCTGCATCCTCACTCCCTCCATCCTCATTCCCTCCATCCTCTCTCCCTCCATTCTCTCTCCCTCCATCCTCTCACCCTTGATCCTCCCTCTTTCCATCCTCTCTCCATCCATCCTCTCTCCCTGCGTCCTCACTCCTCCATCTTCTCTCTCTCCATCCTCTCTCACTCCATCCTCTCTCCCTCCACCCTCTTGCCCTCCATCTATCTCCCTCCGTCCTCACTACCTCCATCCTCTCTCACTCCATCCTCTCTCCCTCCATCCTCTTGCCCTGCATCTATCTCCCTCCATCCTCACACCCTCCATATGCACTCCCACCATCCTCACTCCCTCCATCCTCTCTCCCTCCATCCTCACTAACTCCATCCTCTCTCACTCCATCCTCACTCCCTCCATCCTCTCTCCCTCTATCCTCACTCCCACCATCCCCTCTCCCTCCATCCTCACTCCCTCCATCCTCTCTCCCTCCATCCTCACTCCCTCCTCTCTCCCTCCATCCTCATTCCCTCCATCCTCTCTCCCTCCATTCTCTCTCCCTCCATCCTCTCGCCCTCGATCCTCCCTCTTTCCATCCTCTCTCAATCCATCCTCCATCCCTGCATCCTCACTCCCTCCATATTCACTCCCTACATCCTCACTCCCTCCATCCTGTCTCCCTCCATCGTCAGTCCCTCCATCCTCACTCCCTCCATCTTCACTCCCTCCATCCTCCCACCCTCCATGCTCACTCCCTCCATCCTCTTTCCCTCCATCCTCACTCCCTCCCTTCTCTCTCCCTCCATCCTCACTCCCTCCCTTCTCTCTCCCTCCATCCTCACTCCTTCCATTCTCTCTCCCTCCATCCTCTCTCCCTCCATCTCCTCTCCCTCCATCCTCACTCCCTCCATCCTCTCTCCCTCCACCCTTTCTCTCTCCAAGCACTCTCGCTCCATCCTCTCTCCCTCCATCCTCTCTCCCTCCATGTTCACACCCACCAACCTCTCACCCTCCGTCCTCACTCCCTCCATCGTCTATCGCTCCATCCTCAATCCGTCCATCCTCTATCCTCTATCCCTCCATCCTAGAAATCATAGAAACCCTACAGTGCAGAAGGAGGCCATTCGTCCCATCGAGTCTGCACCGACCACAATCCCACCCAGGCCCTACCCCCACATATTTTACCCGCTAATCCCTCCAACCTACGCATCCCAGGACTCTAAGGGGCAATTTTTTTTTAACCTGGCCAATCCACCTAACCCGCACATCTTTGGACTGTGGGAGGAACCGGAGCACCCGGAGGAAACCCACGCAGACACGAGGAGAATGTGCAAACTCCACACAGACAGTGACCCGAGCCGGGAATCGAACCCGGAACCCTGGAGCTGTGAAGCAGCAGTGCTAACCACTGTGCTACCGTGCCGCCCCCGTCCATCCTCAATTCCTTCATCCTCACTCCCTCCATCTTCTATCCCTCCTCCCTCAATCCATCCATCCTCACTCCCTCCATCCTCTCTGCCTCCATCCTCACTCCCTACAGCCTCTCTCCCTCCATCCTCACTCCCTCCAACCTCACTCCCTCCATCCTCTCTCCCTCCATCTTCACTCCCTCCATCCTCATTCCCTCCATCCTCAAACCCTCCATCCTCACTCCCTCCATCTACTATCCCTCCACCCTCAATCCGTCCATCCTCACTCCCTCCATCCTCACTCCCTCCATGCTCTCTCACTGCATCCTCTGTCCCTCCATATTCACTCCCTCCATCCTCACTCCCTCCATCCTCTCTCCCTCCATCCTCGCTCCCTGCATCCTCACTCCCTCCATCCTCATTCCCTCCATCCTCTCTCCCTCCATTCTCTCTCCCTCCATCCTCTCACCCTTGATCCTCCCTCTTTCCATCCTCTCTCCATCCATCCTCTCTCCCTGCGTCCTCATTCCCTCCATCCTCTCTCCCTTCATCGTCAGTCTCTCCATCCTCACTCCCTCCATCTTCACTCCCTCCATCCTCACCTCCTCCATACTCTCTCCCTCCATCTTCACTCCCTCCATCCTCCCTCCCTCCATCCTCTCTCCCTCCACCCTCTCTCTCTCCAAGCACTCTCGCTCCATCCTCTCTCCCTCCATCCTCTCTTCCTCCATGTTCACAACCACCAACCTCTCACCCTCCGTCCTCACTCCCTCCATCCTCTATCGCTCCATCCTCAATCCGTCCATCCTCTATCCCTCCATCCAAGAAATCATAGAAACCCTACAGTGCAGAAGGAGGCCATTCGGCCCATCGAGTCTGCACCGACCACAATCCCACCCAGGCCCAACCCCCACATATTTTACCCGCTAATCCCTCTAACCTACGCATCCCAGGACTCTAAGGGGCAATTATTTTTTTAACCTGGCCAATCCACCTAACCCGCACATCTTTGGACTGTGGGAGGAAACCGGAGCACCCGGAGGAAACTCACGCAGACACGAGGAGAATGTGCAAACTCCACACAGACAGTGGAGTTTGCACATCCTCAATTCCTTCATCCTCACTCCCTCCATCTTCTATCCCTCCTCCCTCAATCCGTCCATCCTCACTCCCTCCATCCTCTCTGCCTCCATCCTCACTCCCTACAGCCTCTCTCCCTCCATCCTCTCCCCCTCCATCCTCACGCCCTCCATCCTCACTCCCTCCATCCTCTCTCCCTCCATCTTCACTCCCTCCATCCTCATTCCCTCCATCCTCAAACCCTCGATCCTCACTCCCTCCATCTACTCTCCCTCCACCCTCAATCCGTCCATCCTCACTCCCTCCATCCTCACTCCCTCCATGCTCTCTCCCTGCATCCTCAGTCCCTCCATATTCACTCCCTCCATCCTCACTCCCTCCATCCTCTCTCCCTCCATTCTCTCTCCCTGCATCCTCACTCCCTCCATCCTCATTCCCTCCATCCTCTCTCCCTCCATTCTCTCTCCCTCCATCCTCTCGCCCTTGATCCTCCCTCCCTCCATCGTCAGTCCCTCCATCCTCACTCCCTCCATCTTCACTCCCTCCATCCTTGAGAAAGTGACCAAGGAGGTGGATGGGGGCAGGGCAGTGGACGTGGTATATATGGATTTTAGTAAGGCGTTTGATAAGGTTCACCATGGTAGGCTTCTGCAGAAAATGCAGATGTATGGGATTGGGGGTGATCTAGGAAATTGGATCAGGAATTGGCTAGCGGATAGGAAACAGAGGGTGGTGGTTGATAGTAAATATTCATCATGGAGTGCGGTTACAAGTGGTGTACCTCAGGGATCTGTTTTGGGGCCGCTGCTGTTTGTAATATTTATTAATGATCTGGATGAGGGTATAGTTGGGTGGATTAGCAAATTTGCTGATGACACCAAAGTCGGTGGTGTGGTAGACAGTGAGGAAGGGTGTCGTAGTTTGCAGGAAGACTTAGACAGGTTGCAAAGTTGGGCCGAGAGGTGGCGGATGGAGTTTAATGTGGAGAAGTGTGAGGTAATTCACTTTGGTAGGAATAACAGATGTGTTGAGTATAGGGCTAACGGGAGGACTTTGAATAGTGTGGAGGAGCAGAGGGATCTAGGTATATGTGTGCATAGATCCCTGAAAGTTGGGAATCAAGTAGATAAGGTTGTTAAGAAGGCATATGGTGTCTTGGCGTTTATTGGTAGGGGGATTGAATTTAGGAGTCGTAGCGTTATGTTGCAACTGTACACAACTCTGGTGCGGCCGCACTTGGAGTACTGTGTGCAGTTCTGGTCCCCACATTACAGGAAGGATGTGGAGGCTTTGGAGAGGGTGCAGAGGAGGTTTACCAGGATGTTGCCTGGTATGGAGGGGAGATCCTATGAGGAGAGGCTGAGGGATTTGGGATTGTTTTCGCTGGAAAGGCGGCGGCTAAGAGGGGATCTTATTGAAACATATAAGATGATTAGAGGTTTAGATAGGGTGGATAGTGATAGCCTTTTTCCTCTGATGGAGAAATCCAGCACGAGGGGGCATGGCTTTAAATTGAGGGGGGGTAGTTATAGAACCGATGTCAGGGGTAGGTTCTTTACCCAGAGGGTGGTGAGGGATTGGAATGCCCTGCCAGCATCAGTAGTAAATGCGCCTAGTTTGGGGGCGTTTAAGAGATCCGTAGATAGGTTCATGGACGAAAAGAAATTGGTTTAGGTTGGAGGGTCACAGTTTTTTTTTTTAACTGGTCGGTGCAACATCGTGGGCCGAAGGGCCTGTTCTGCGCTGTAATGTTCTATGTTCTACGTTCTATGTTCACCTCCTCCATCCTCACTCCCTCCTTCCTCTCTCCCTCCATTCTCACTCCCTTCATCCTCTATCCCTTAATCCTCATTCCCTCCACCCTCACTCCCTCCATCCTCATTCCCTCCATCCTCACTCCCTCCATCCTCATTCCCTCCATTCTCTCTCCCTCCATCCTCTCTCCCTCCATCCTCACTCCCTCCATCCTCACTCCCTCCATATTCACTCCCTCCACCCTCACTCCTTCCATCTTCACTCCCTCCATCCTATCTCCCTCCATCCTCACTAACTCCATCCTCTCTCCCTCCATCCTCACTCCCTCCATCCTCACTCCCTCCATCCGCTCTCCCTCCATCCTCACTCCCTCCATCCTCTCTCCCTCCATCCTCACTCCCTCCCTCCTCACTCCCTCCATCCTCTCTCCCTCCATCCTCACTCCCTCCATCCTCACTCCCTCCATCCTCCTACCTTCCATCCTCACTCCCGCCATCCCCATTAACTCCATCCTCTCTCCCTCCATCCTCACTCCCTCCCTTCTCTCTCCCTCCATCCTCACTCCTTCCATTCTCTCTCTCCATCCTTTCTCCCTCCATCTCCTCTCCCTCCATCCTCACTCCCTCCATCCTCTCTCCCTCCACCCTCTCTCTCTCCATGCACTCTCGCTCCATCCTCTCTCCCTCCATCCTCTCTCCCTCCATGTTCATACCCACCATCCTCTCACCCTCCGTCCTCACTCCCTCCATCCTCTATCGCTCCATCCTCAATCCGTCCATCCTCTCTCCCTCCATCCTCAATTCCTTCATCCTCACTCTATCCATCTTCTATCCCTCCTCCCTCAATCCGTCCATCCTCACTCCCTCCATCCTCTCTGCCTCCATCCTCACTCCCTACAGCCTCTCTCCCTCCATCCTCTCCCCCTCCATCCTCACGCCCTCCATCCTCACTCCCTCCATCCTCTCTCCCTCCATCATCACTCCCTCCATCCTCGTTCCCTCCATCCTCAAACCCTCCATCCTCACTCCCTCCATCTACTCTCCCTCCACCCTCAATCCGTCCATCCTCACTCCCTCCATCCTCACTCCCTCCATGCTCTCTCCCTGCATCCTCAGTCCCTCCATATTCACTCCCTCCATCCTCACTCCCTCCATCCTCTCTCCCTCCATTCTCTCTCCCTGCATCCTCACTCCCTCCATCCTCATTCCCTCCATCCTCTCTCCCTCCATTCTCTCTCCCTCCATCCTCTCGCCCTTGATCCTCCCTCCCTCCATCGCCAGTCCCTCCATCCTCACTCCCTCCATCTTCACTCCCTCCATCCTCACCTCCTCCATCCTCACTCCCTCCTTCCTCTCTCCCTCCATCCTCACTCCCTCCATTCTCTCCCCCTCAATCCTCACTCCTTC